>NC_048272.1:10706920-10929420 GCF_009762535.1 Notolabrus celidotus | reverse complement strand
AGCACAAAGAGAGCGCCTCACCCTCCTGGGAAGGCGCAAAGAGCGCTGGATTAAGTCAAGCATCAATCATGTGGAAGCCAAACAAAAGCACTTTTCTCTAACTGAGAGCATGTTCTTATTTTAAAAATAAAATGCTTCACCTCTACAGAGCTACAACAGGTATGTTTTTACAATCACACAGACACGCAAATAAAGCTAATAATCTCCTCTCCCTGTAAGTATCATTGGTTCTGCAGCAGCAGCAGGTCTTGCCTCTGTTATCCTCATCATTATTAGCCTGCTTTTCATTTGTCATGGAGCTGTTCATAATTACAGCCCAAGAAAGGGGAGTTTTTCTCTGTGCACAGACATTAACTCAGATTTTGAAACATTTCACACCATTTTGACTTCAAGTGTGATGTTTGAAAAATTATTTTGCACAAAAAACAAAAAAAGAGCACTAAAATGTTTTTTGTTTTTCTTAGAAAAGTTTGTTTTAGTTTGAGGGAATTCCTAGAAAACTGATCAAGGCTGTACAGCCCTGTTCCAATTATGGGTAAAAATATAAGATGGCTATTTGATTGATTTTTTCCTCCAGATTTTATAATTTGATTGCATAACAGGTTGTTAATATCATACTTGTTTTTACATTTTTTTGTTTGTGTTTAAAATTGAATGGACTTGACGATTTTAACTCATAATGCCTTTGTAAGTTCACTAGAGGCTCTAGCTTCAGGCAAACTTTAGCAAGTAAAAGCAGTCTCAACATCTGACTGAAATCTAACACAAGCCTGCTGTTGTTTGCAATCTCCTAAAGTGAGATTTTTCTTGTAGTTTTTCATGCTTTGAGGACAGCGTTTTCTTATTGTTGTGGCAAAATGTCCACTAGTGGGCGACTACTGTTTCACCTCTTTCACCGGCAGAATAATGTGGAACAAAACCCTCATTAATGTGATCTGTTTGCTCTTCCAAACAACACTTTTATTCTCCTAATAGAGGTTGTAATGCATCCACATCTAACCACAAGTGACTCTGAGTCCCCCTCGTCCTCGTCACACCCCAAACTCCCCTCAGCCTGCGTGTTTCTGCAGGCTGCGGCTCAGCGTCTGGCTCCTGTAAGTAACTCTGTCACTGAAGTTTCCTCTCAGCTGCAGCAGACACAAAAACACTTCCTCAGCCTCACCATACTGTCTGCAATCTTATCTAGATCAGGAGCGCTCTTCAAACACTTCCCTACATCGCCTCTCATTATTTGTGTTATGGTAATTACCAAAGTTTCTTTTTTGCTTGTAGGTGAACACTTCCCCCTCTCTCTCCTATCTACATGTATTTTCTCTTTACACAACGTTCAGCTATTCACAGTGAGGAGCACAAAGAGAAACACCTTTGATGGGAGGCATCGCCAATTTAGGTTTTATCTTTGTCTGAGCTGAACAAAGGCGAAAAGTACAGGCTTAAGTGTGTATAAACATACACTTTTTAACCTTGTTTTAATTCCAGCAGTGCTTTTTATATTCAGATAAGTGATGGCAGAGTTTAGAATATAACCAAATCATACTTATTTGTCTTATTGAATGGTGTAAAGATTATGTTAAGATAATGTGTGTTGTTTTTTTTGTTTGAGCATTAAAAACAGTCGCTCAAAGATGTCTGCAAAGCTGATAAACCTGATATGTACTACCAAACACAGTAAACATTCACATAAATCTTACATCTCATCTAGTCTTGTGATCCTTGCTGGTCTGAACTTTAAATGTAAAAGAAATGACAAAATCCTAAAATTTTCCTGAAGCCTTTTTCCATTTTGTGGGTTTCTTAGTGCTGAAGGCGAGGTCTGTTCTTTGTTGACAATATGGAGGATATAAAAAAATATCTTACATCAGCTCTGGTGTTCAATACACAAATTATGAACTGTGAATTTGCACCCATGATGGCTAGCTCAACTCAGTCAAATGTGAAATCACAGAATTAAAAAACTATCTGCCTGTGTGCAAAAACAAAAGAGTGGTCAGAATGATAGGCTGCTACCTAAAAAAATCAGGGAGGAAGTCTCTAAAGACCAAAAAGTGGTGAAAAATTGGCCTTGGTTTACCACCATGTTTGGCCCATTCATAGTTTACCTCCAGTGTCAGGCTCCAAGCTCTGCAGACAGATGCTTTCAGCGTTGCCGAGGCCTGCACTTCCACCACAGCCTTGTTAACTTGTTGAGACATTTTCACATCTGCTTGGAATTATCCAAATGTGTAATCGCTTCCTCATGGGAATTATTTGATCACGATAGACAGAGAGCGTATAAAATGCGCTCTTAGGAGGGGACTGGTGAAAAGCTTATACTTTGTGTTGAAAGTTTAATTAAAGAAAGCTGATTTGAGATACTCATCTCATTATGTGTGGCACGGGGAGGAGCTCTGAACAGGCATGTAGGGTCTGACAAGGTGATGTTTGGTTAATAAGGAGAGCGAAGCATTCCTCACACTCATTTGGAACAAGTTAGCCATACGTGTGAACCCTGCCTGAACTCCCACCGTTAGGTCTCCTCCTGGTCGGCTCTATACAGTACATATATAGGAAACACAGAGGGGTAATAAAATAGGCAGATAGTTCAGAAGAATTTGTAATAAATTCTAAAGAACAACAGAGAACCTGCTTTATACAACCATAAAGACTCTATAGTGTGTTAAACAACTGCAGACCTTTGCTGGGATGAAGCCTGAATGTGAGCGAACAAAAAGCAAGGTGATGAGAACCCCACCTTCCATCTATTTTTTCTTACTTTAATACTGAACCTTTTACCGTCACAGAAATTAAAAATACTCCAAATAAAACCAACATGAGAGAGGATGTTTGATTGATCTACTTACATTTCATCTCAGTTAATAATAAAGACACAATATAACAAAGATGCTTTAAATTTTCAGAAATCTATACTGAAGTAAGTCTACTGTAGTATATCTTATTCTACTGTTTTTGTTGTTTTTGTATTTGTCAGGTTTCCATAAGGGCATATTTTTTCAACAGAATAAAAAGGTAAGTAAGCTAAACAAATGATTACTCTCGAGATATCAGTTCTTTAGTTAAATCTAACTGACAGTTGTTTGTTTTTTAGGTTTTATTGATTTAATATCATGCTCAATGCCGGATGACAACACTTAAATCATTATGCTTACTTAAAATCTGCACAAGAAGCCATTGTGTTATTTTGAGATCTTGACAGACTATCTGTTTAAAAGGACAAGACATGTTGTATCTTTTTACAACCCTTTTCCTTTTCCCATAAATAAAACCATTTATCTCCCTGTTTCCCTAACTTAATGCAGAGAACTGTGCAACATAAACAAATCAAAGAGCACAATACTCAGTTACAACAATTACACACTGTGTTGAATTGGTTTCACATAACTGTCTTGAATTGTGGTGATCGTGAGGATGTGTTGGACATACTTTATGGGTTAGGTGCACGAAGAACTACAGCAATTTCCTTTTTTTTAACTGCATGGATCTTTGTGATTTTTTTTGGCATTAAAAGAGAACAATGCAAAAAAAGTGCAAAAAGTGCCTTTGCTTTACTAAAAAGACAACTGATGGACATAAAAGGATGGGTTGTTACATTATCACATTTAATTCAACCTGTTATATATCTTCTGTCTAGTGACTACAAGTTGCTTTGAATTGAAGTGTTTTGAAGTGTTTAATGGAAAAAATGTTTTCATCAGCTGGTTTGTGTTAGGGCCTTCATTTGGTGTCAATCTGGTGAACTGCTGTGTTTTTTCCTTTAGTGTTTGGTTTTCATGTTTGGATTTTAATATTCTCTAGATATCGTGGCACCATGTTCACCAGTGAGTGACTACTGTTGGTCTTCTTAATCAGTGTAACTATATATTTGGGATGTGCATCTCGCTAGGTGGAACCAGAGTTACTAGTTGGTTAAAGGAAGTATTCATGTTTTTATTATTTTGGGCTAATAACTGTTGGCAGCATTTTTATCTAGAAAATGGAGATAAAGTTACATGCAGGCTGTGTCTAGTTAAATGTAGACGTTAGCCTGCAAGAAAGTCCGAACACTGGTGGTGCTAGCTCTGCTAATGTTAGGCACACTTGGCAGACCAATCGACAGTTTACTCAGACTCAGTGACCCCGTGTGTAACCCTGTTAAATAAACTGAGTTCATCTTTAACCGTTATCTGAATGTTTTCTTACCTTTAGACTAGTCAGTTAGTCAGAATTGAAATTTACTTTCAAACGACAAGAAAATCAGTCACTTTGGATCACCCCCACTGTGTACTACTCTGAATTTACATTTACAGAACTGTTAGGCACAAGACTGTTTTTGTAACAGAGGAGTTTTGTCTTCACTTTTAGTCCTGCTAGAATGACTCTTTGGTGTTTCAGCGGGCATTGGATGTTTTCAGGAAAGAAGTCTATGTGGAAAGAAAAAGGCGTAGGCCGAAAACTGTAATGCACTCCTGGAACCCACCTGTGGTCATCTAACAACAGTTCAGCTCAACTCCTGCCTTTAAATACTATCTGCATGCAAGAGCAGCTAGAAATCGTCTCTCAACATCAACTCCTTTCTTGATCCTAATTTGAAAGTCAGATTGTAAATATAAAGGAGCAGTATGTAAAAGCAAGCCATTTTTAAGTCCTCCATTGCTAACTGCTGGTTACACCACAAAAAGAGTTTTCAGGTTTTAAAAACTTTCAGGACCTAAAGGAAAGAAAAGGAAGTAGAAAGAGTTCATTCTGGTTTTGTGTTCCAGTCTGGCACTGATGTGATAAAGGCTGGTGGTACTCACAATGTGTGGTAGGGGAGCAGGAAAACAACATATGTTATGTTGACATCTCAGTCTGGCATTTGACTTATGAGTCATGGAGACATCCATAACTCAACCGGTGATCAAACAGAGCTAAAGGCCACTCAGCAAGGGCAGCTTTCTTGGAATTCCATGCAGAGAAGAGGCATAAGGAGGAGGAAGAATCAGAGTAGGAAACACTGAACAAAGGTTCAAGTGTGGTAAAAAAAAGAAAAAAAAAGTGAAGACAAGTCTGACACATCAGGCGAAGCAAGGATCAAGAAACAATAGTGGATGTTGCATCCTTGTTGCAACACCATCAGAGAGAAATCAACTCTGTGGAAATAAGCAAGTTGAGCAGGTGATATCATATGAACAGGCAGACTCAGCTGGAAGGGTGCAGGTGGGTGCAGGAGGGGAAGGGGGGTAGATGCGGGCTGGGGGGTTGATCTGTGGCAGAGTGGGTGACATCCTGTCAGTGCTTGTTATAGTGTGAATTCAGTGTATCCTCAATAACACCTTCACTTGGCACGAGCAGTACAAGCTAGAGATGTGAAAGTGGAGGTAGAAAGAAAGGTGTACAAGTAGTTTGAACATGTGGAAGACAATAAAGATGGCGGACAATGAAAAAAAATCTGGAGCTTTGAAATGAGCATGCTGTTGCACATTGGAGCCAGGTAGGGAACAATCAAGGAAGAAAACGAGGCAAAAGACAAAGAAACCATGAAGCAGTTGCTTCTTTAGCATCTCAGGGGATGCAACAGTGCTTCTTTATCCTCTTCACACAATACATTAAGAGACCTGTTGTCTGTACTCCTCCGTCTCTTATCACCTCACAGCAGAGCTCACCTGTCCTCTTCCGTTTAACGCGACGGAAAACAAGCGAAGCACCTCGCTCTGTTTTAACGTCACACAAGATCACACTTCATGAGGGGTTTGTTGAACGTTTGTTTATGTAGGGGTGGCGTTGATCGTGAGTTTAAAGCCATGCCTGCTACTCGGAGCTGTGCACAAACAAGGCACCATGTTCCAGCCAACCACTGATCTCGTGTCTTTGATGATTTTACTCAGACCGGCACAAACCCATCGAGATAATGCAACATTTTAAATGGTATGTAACTTGTCATGGCCGCCTACGATGTCCCTAAGACAGCTTCTAGTTTAATGTCGGTTTGCTAAGAGAGGGGCAGCATTGCAGTTGCAGGAGTAAGTCTGTGTCGCTACTGGGTGTTCGACAAACAGGTTGCACCAACACCTAAATGTAGAATATCACAGATGAAAAGATTTCCCCGAAGCATGCACGAAAGTGAGACTAAATCAGGGTACGACTAAATCAGGGAGCAAGAATTTTGGGAGAATTTGGCCTCATGATATTTGTCACTGCTTAAAATCTCTTCAAAGGGTTTCACTTGAAAATAACCAGAAGCATTTTCCTATTTATTAGAACATGTTTTATTGGTCAAATTAGACTGAAATCTTCTTTAAGTTTTCCAAATGTGTTCCTGTTTTTGCAATAAATTAAGCAAAAGGGAAATTCTTGCCATTCCTTTCTGTGCAGTCAGACGAAGAAAAGTATCTACAATGTAAAAGAACACAGGTGTTAAAGCTTGTTTTTTTATGCTGTGACAACACTGAACACTGAGAGTACACTGAAGCCTTTATAGAGTTTTTCTGTAAAGGAATACTGTGGGTTGCTGGCATCATTTCATTACTGTGGCCAGTGTTGCAATCCATTTTACACGACCAAGAATGCTCCCTGTGTATGTCGTACTTGCGCGAGTGTGTGTGGCATGTGATAGGAGCGAAATGCTTGGGTATCACGCTCTGATGTGCATGCCAAATCCACTTGTCCTCTCACACAACCTACCAGCGTGGCTCTGCAGCTTCAGCTCTGCCAGCAGAGGTCTGGTGAGAGTGGCAGCACAGGAAGCAGGTCACGACCCCGTCCTGCAGAAATCACAATGTGATGTGCTGACTGAAGGTGACCACGAATTACCTTTGACCAGCTGTAGTTACCCTGTCTGCCTGGACTCATAATGTAAAATCTTACCATTCTCAAATAGTTTCTTTTGTAAAGTCAGATCCTATTATGTCACTGAAAAAACTTTTGTATGCTGACCAATGTGTAGCTAAAACATTGAATGTATTTTAGCTCTTTGTGCTAATCATACATGCAGAGTACGTACGGAGAAACAAGCTGGATTACAAGAGCATCCAGATAGTTTTGGGTACTTAAATTCCTGTGTACACATGTGGACAAGTGACATTCTGTTTATGTACTTTATATATTAGTTACGTTGAGATTGTGTTTTTTGTGTTTTTCTTTTTGATAGTATGACAAGCTCAATCTTTCACAAGTTAAAATGCGTAGTAACTTAATGTTCTGTACTAATGTTAAAATCTGTGGGGTTACAAAGATCAAGTAAGACCAGAACATTTTTTAAAAATAGCTAAAAACCCATTACATGCTTCAATAGAGTAAAAAGAGACTGTATATTTTTCAAGTGTAAAATCATAAAATTACAAAAATGACAGATTATTGAGTTTATAATACTTCAACCATTTAAAACATACATAAGATCAATGTATGCATTAATACATAGAACTTCAAAAAAGATGGAGACCAGCATGAATAGAGTAAAAAATACAGTGATTTTGCTGGTGACTTTTTTTTTTTAGCCACGTTAGCATAGCAGTGATCTGGCTGATGGATTGACAGCATGTCCTGATCATAACTTATACATGCCTGACTTACTGATTAAACGTCCAAGACCCGTCAGGTCCTTACCATCAGCAGAACCGATTCTTATGCCAGTACGAAGGCTGTTAGTGTTAGTTTCTTCTGTGTTTTTTCCAAGTAGCAACCTCCGGCCGTGAGAAATGAAGCTGATGCAGAATTGTTTAAAACTGCAGTTCCTTGAGTGTCCACTTGACGCACCCATTCAAAATAGCTGATCTTCACAACAAAAATAAACATGTTTACAGCATGGTACAAAACTATTTTGGTCTCAATAGCAAATTTTTCTAACTGCGCACACTGTATGGGGGGTACAAGCTTTATATTTTACATATTGATCAGATAGTATAACATGTATATCAATTTGTAGTGTGTTTAGTTGTAAAACAATTGCAGTGTTGTTAAAAGTACAATCTTTTCAACTTAATTAAGAGCAGAAATGCTCAAATAGAGTACACTTAATTCAAAACTTGGGTCATTTTACATGTTTCACCATTGAAATATAACATTTGATGAAGATTCTGTAAAAAAGATTTCTGTCAGATTTTGCTCAAGTCTTTAAACAGTGTAACATTTCTGAAAGATAAGGCTTTTTAAGTTGTGTTTGTACTGTGTATGATGGAAAACAATATTTGTCTGTTGGATGGTATTGGCTTACAGTGAACACCAATCATTATAGATACAGAAAAGACAGCTAGGGTAGCATTAATATGGTAAATTAACATTTTTTTTAATAAATAAATAACTGAAAACGTTTTAAATTAATAGTACTAGCTTGATTAAATCAGAGTATAAGAACTTTTAACATATTTGTTTTACTAAATGGGTTGTGTATCGCCCACAACATTCACTACTTTGTTGACTGAGGCAAACAACCAAATGCTTCACAATTCCAAAGAACACAGATCATCTTTGCTTCAATCAGAGGTCGCAAGAGAAGACTAAACTGAAGAAAAAAACTATCAGAAAATGAAAAAGTCTCTTTGTTGATGGAGATAAAAGTAATGCCTCCATTTTGCATGCTACTGCAATTAGTCTCAGCACAGCCTTCTGAAAGGTCCTTCCAGTGAAGGGAGATCACTTGACCCCCCGTCTGTGACTGAATCCTGTCTTTCCATTAGGTGCTCTCTGCAACCATAACGTCTGTCTCTGCTTCAGCCGGACACAGATGCTTAAAAAACCAGGGGGCATCACAAAGAGCTCACAGACTACAAGTCACACGGCGCCTGTGATTGAAAAGATCCATTATTCTGATTAATCATGCTAAAAAATCGTATGCAAATGCTGTTCTTTAAAAAAACAAACATAAAACTGCCATGTGGTAAAAAAAAAAAAAAAGAAAGAAAAGAAACTAAACTGTGTTGTTCGAGCGTCAAGCACACAGTTCAAATGAAAACCTACATCTTGAAAGTACTTCTATATTCTTGAAAAATACTTTAAAATGCAGATTCCTGCTCCATGTAAAGTCAAAGAGATAAAGAATAAAATAAAAGATTCACTTTTTGAATAGTTTGATAGTTTTTCATCACATATTGTTATATAAATTACATACATTATATACGATTTTCTGTACACTAAAACTGCTAAAATTATACAGTACACATGGTTTGAAAAACACTTGTATATGTCTGTTAAATAGGGGGCTGAAAGTATAACAATACAGAACAAAACAACCTGAGGTGCATGATTACAGTGAGTTAACATTGCAGCAATCTAGAAATCAATATGGAGGTTTTATTGATGAATACACGATCTACACATCATGAGCTACTTATCATAGCAGGATCACAACTTCTTATTCAATCTGAGCACTGATTTTGAGCTGCTGTTTCCCTCCCATATAATACAGTATTTGATGGTCTGAAGTAAGTAGCATAAAATGGGTAAAAGCAGTTTATAGTTTGGAGTGACAACGTGATAAAAAGGTAAAGTATTCCCAGTGTTTTATAAGTGGTTTTTCAATGTTCTACTTCAACAGGAAAACTTTGCTACACCATTTAAAATGTGCTTGTGGCTTCCAAGTGGCTTTACATAATAAAAGCATTAAAATGATTAAGAAGTTTGTATCAAGGTTTTTTTTTTTAATGTAGTTTTTACTTTCCTTTTATTCTTTATTCTTCCGTGTTAAAAAACTATAAAACCCCATAACAACTGGAATTCATTCTCAACAGGAACAGCAACACTTCAAGATCACAACCTGATCACATGTCCTTTTAAATCTACTTACATACATTTCACCTCTGCCTGTTGACACTGTGGCAAAATGATACTGTCTGTCTCCGGCTGGTTTTGAGAGTAAGGAAATTATGACAGTTACTGGGGAAAGATGTGGGAGCAGCCTGAGGAGCTACTGAGCCTCAACTATCTCTGATAAGGAAAAGTAAAGCAACATCCTGTCCTGCAATCCAGGCAACAGCAGAAAAACTACTATAACACTGCCTTCAATCAACATTTTCAGTTTCAAGATAACTAAGAGGCAACCATAGACTGTATAAAATATGGACGTAGTATCCGTGACGTCACCCATCTGTTTCTGAAGCGCTGTTTTGAGACCAATTGTTGTCGGCAGCCATATTGCTGCTGTCAAGCGATTGTGACGTAAAGAGGCGGGCTTTGAGCCTCCTAGCCAACAGCTACTGTGTTCCCACCTGTCAATCAAGTCAGCTGTGCCTCTCATTGGAAGACTCGTAATCTCAATATCTACGAAATTGCCTCGTTAGAAAAAAGATCACTCCCCTAGTGCCGATCGAGAAATGAGCTATCCAGACTACACTCGTCTTTTGAATCAGGTTGTAAACATGTTTATTACTTCAAAATCGTTTTGCTATGCACCAAAACTTTTATTTCAACGAAAGGTTGTAAAATTTCTTTGACATTTTCAAACATGCTTGTTCTTGTAAAAAGTTGAGACTACAGCCACCATTCAGATGTTTGCCTGTTAAGTAGAAGAGCTTGCTTATCCTAGCAAACAGATTAAATACAGTGGGGACAAAGTTAGCCTGGTTCTGTAATCATAACAAAAAAAGAACGTCTACAGCACACTAGCTAACAGTCTTCAGGCAACCATGGATCTTTTCAAGAAGCTACTGCTCACAACTATGTAATACTACAGCACATAACACTTACACAACAACAACTTGTGATTTAGTGAGCCTCAGAGCTGCTGGTAAACAGACTGTCACCCACAGACAGAGCTAGGCTACTTCCTCCCTGTAGGAAGTCAGTCTCAGGGTTAAGCTAAAGAGCTTATTACTGTAGGCTTAAGTAATATTTCATGTACAGGTATTGAAGGTTCTATATTTTTTTATTGTATTTATGTCCTCCTACCTAAACCACCACAGGTTAAATGTCCGTAGCCTGTTATAAAACTAACAGGAGCACTTCGTAAATGAGCCCAACTATCAATTGCAGGCAACAGGTCCACAACCCTTGATTTTGGCCATGCTTTACACAGATGTTATTATTGTAAAATTGTTACAGTTTGGGCACTTAAAACTATATAGTTAGGCTAAGAAATAATATTGTGCTTTTGGTAAAGAGTAGTTCAAATAAAATATGTAAAAGGATTTTCTGTGTAAAATCACGTGACATCAACGGCTACCTGAAAAATAGACTTTCTCTCTCCTTACACCACTGCACAACTTCCCCTATAGATCACAACTGATTAATAATGTAGATATGGTTCCTGAAAAGTCTCTTGTGAAGCAGATTAAATAAGTGTCTACACTTTTAAAGCTACCTGAAAATAATTGAATCAAGAAAAGTGTTAGGAGCAGTATCGCATTTTAAACTTGGTTTAATAAGCGACGACCTGTTTTGTTCATTTAGTCCTTACCCTGACTTTAAAAATCAACAAGACTATGATAGAAAAATATATTTAGTGATACTTAATAAACCCATGACCTCAAAGGATTTCAAATGCTCTTTAATTCAGCTTACAGAGGTAGTGTGAGGTGCTTAGAAGATATTAGTGGCATCTTCCGCATAATCAAATTAAATCCAGACATCTCTGACTACAACGTCTGGAGCAGCCCTTTTCTTTTAAAGCAGACTCTTTTTGCTTTTTTTCCAAGTAAAATATCTGGTCATCTGAGCGTCTCTAACTGAACTGTCACAGATGATTAGTGGAGGAACAACTCGTCTTGGTATCCCAAAGAGCATGGGGTCCTCACGAGAGAGTGAGCCACAACTTGAATCAATGTCACCGTTCAGATAATCACGCATTGCCGATTCACCATGTAAGATGCATTTTGTTTGCTGCCTAACTGTGTAAAGCCTCTATTCATTTTCACATTTTTCTGCAGAAAAAAATGTGGTCCACTCAGTAATGACGCTTTACTCTGGAAATTTCAGCCCTGGTAGTTGTGAAGCAATGAAACCTTGTTCTTCTGGTTGCTTTCATCGTTCCGGTGACAAACCAAACTGACAAATTTTGAAATCTTTTTATACAACCTTATAGTAATCTTGTTATATGTGTCAGTTCAAGATGTGTGCAAGTGTTTGGATACAAAAAGTCAATTACATTTGTTTTAATTCAGTACAGTATTTAGTCTTAATTTGAATTATTGAAGCATTTTGTTTGTGGTATTTTCATGTTTCTCTTTTTAAAAAGTTAAATAATGAATATTATATATCAAATTTTATTTTAAAAAAGTACAAAATATACATATATACTCTTTACTGATAGATTTTTAAACTATTTGGTCAAATAGGGTTTTAGTAAATATAAGAATGTTTTTAAAAAATATTCAGAGGTTGTCTCTTTTGTTTGTTTGTAGTCATAACTGATTTTATGTATGAAGAGTCAAGCAGGGACAGAGGGATATTTTCAAAATTACAAACAAGGGCCCATCTCTTTTGTGTGTCTTCAGTGACCTCTCCTTGCAGGAAACCATGTGTTTTTCACACACATAGACACAAACGCACACACAGAAAAACAAGCTTTACACAACAGGAGTGTGAAATCACCATGTTCCAAGACTGGGGGATTGGAGGGGGGGGTTTGTTGGACTCTCAGTGGGCAGAAATCTCAGTGCACTCGAACGACATCAGAAACAGCAATGGCCGACGAATTCATGAACACTCACAGGAAATCAGTGATTCATCTCTGTTGGGTTCAACGGTGGAAACTAATTTAAAAGTTAATGCATCGCTGATGTAGACTACACCACACATGTAGAAGAGAAATTATAGAAAGCAATAGGTTAAAAAAGTATTAAATGATTGACAACGCATTTTTTACAAGGGAAGATTGTAACGTCTTTTGACAGATCATATAATTTACAAATTCAGGATTGTAAATGTAACAGTCATCACTTTGCCATCATTTGTGTCACACTCATGATGTTATATTCATGTCAGCTCAATTACCTGAACGAAAACTAGAACCTGGAATGTATACACTGAAAGTCAGACATTGCATTACATCTCCTGTAATGAAAGCAATAAAAAGCAAATAGCTGCTGTGTAGTGGAATCAGATTATCATTTCTCATCCAAAGCAATGGCAGTGTTTTTGAAGTGTATTTACTGAATGCTGTGCCTAAATGATACAACTTCATAGGACTTAATCATATTTTGTACAATTCAATAGACTTCTATACTACTAAATTTAGGCTTGTATTATAAATTGCATAAATCTAGCTAGCTCTCGTTTCTCAACCGTGTTTTTCTGACAGATAATTAGAGCATATCTGTAATTCCCCTGTGCCTCTACTTTGAATGCAGGACTTTTATATGTTGAATTGAACAATAAATTGTGTTACCACTTCCCTACTTCTATTACTTTTTTTCAGCAACAATATAATGTAAAACAACAACGTCAAAAGACTCTAGTGTAATGTCCATCTGATTTCAGATTTTTTCTAAATTCTACATTTTCAAAGATGGTATATATTCTTTGTATTGATTTCACGTGTAGCCCAAATAAAATTTCGAACCACTACATTCTGTCTTTAGTACAGAGGTGTCAGTACAAATACTTCGTTACCTTACTTAAATAGAAATTTTGGATATCTGTACCTTACTGGAGTAATTATTTTTTAGCCAACTTTTTACTTCTACTCCTTACATTTTCACGCAATTATCTGTACTTTTGGTCAACGCCAGCTGTTCCGGGTCTTGAATGTGTGTGGGTGCTTGATGCTTGGATGTACATTTACATTCCAATGAAGGCAACATGCCTGTGAAGTTTGACTTTTTGCACCATAACAATACTTATAGGCAACATGTCATCATATCTTCCGCTCCATGAAACACATTAATGCTCAGTAGTATATGTAATACGTTATATGTAATATGGTTAGCAGGTTGTTATGGGAAAAAGACTCCCAACAGGTTGAGACAAGACACAGACAGGATTAAATCTTGATGTCTTAAGGTTTAACATATGGATGTTGCCTTAAACCTTAAGTCAATAAAACAGGTTCAGGTTGGTACGGGAACGTGAGCAAAAACACACACACACACACGTCATATAAACACAGACTAATGTCATGTGTGTGTATATAATATGTCATACTAACTGTTTATAACAATTAACACACACATGACATTAGTATGACATATTATATACACACACACACCAATATCATTATATTGTGTCCCCAGACATAATATAATTTTGGGGTCAAAAATTATGAAACCAATGTCAATACAAAGTTTATAATTGGTTGACTTAAGGTTTAATATATGATAATACATCTGTGTTCTGATTATGTGTATAGTGTCTTATTTCTGACAAGACAAAACACATTATTTTGTCTTCAAAATTACAAATGGCATTCTTCACAAATCCAAATACTACAGGAGAAGTACTATAACCAGTACTTTTACACTTTTACTTGAGTCAAAGGCTTGAGTTGATACTTCAACTTCTACAGAAGTCTTTTTAAACCCTAGTATCTATACTTCTACTTGAGTAATGAATGTGAATACTTTTGACACATCTGCTTTAGTAGTGATAAATGGTCAAACCCTTCAGTTTTCCTTGCTATATTAGAGAGCAATGCAACAGCGCCACCTGGAGTTGAATGAACACCATGACAGCTTGACAACTAACCACGTCACTTCCGTTTAAACATGGCCGCGCACTGACAAATGTCACGTTCCCTCTGTTGCTGAAATTATAGATTAATAAACTTCTGAAATATCGCCTGTTAGGGCGGAAAAAAGGGGGAGACATCTGGGAAGATTTTTTGTTTTGCTCCATTCAACACCCGCACAGGTATTTCGCTTGTTACCAAACTTGATGTCCTCAGAGATGCTGTGCACTGTTAGCTGTTAGCATGAGCTCTGTAGCTTATAATGTAGACATTTAGTGACATTGTCAGGGTTAAAGGGTTTAAAGTTTGTGTAACAACGTTTGACTCTCTATTAGCTTTGTTTAGAAAGACAGCGTCTTATTCTTGTTGATTTGACCTGGTATTGTGTTTGTTGCAGGATAATCCAGCCAACAACATGGTCCACTTATGTGAGTATAACTAACTTATAGACTTTGATGTTTCAATGTTGATGCTATTTTCCAAATGCAGAGTTGAATATGTACAGTTTATCTAGCACAAGCAGCTTCTCACACAACTGTAAGATAAGATATTACTTTACGTCAGGGACTGAATGATTAAGGTACCTTGAGAACAGCTTCTGAAATGACATTATCGATACACATGTTGTTGAGGTGGAGGTACAATAAATTAATAAATTAATAAATAAATAAATGACCATCACAGCCCAGACATTTCAGTGGGACGCATTCAGTGTCTCAGTTTTGTCTTACCAGCATGTCAAAGATATGCGTCTCGAAAACTCTTGACAACAGTCCGGGGTTCGACAGTAAGGGGCACATTTATCCAGACATTGATTGTATCTGGAAATATCAGGGTTTAGTGGTTTCTTATCGTTTGATAGTTAGAAAAGTTGTGTTTTTCATACCCTAAAGTGACTCCTTCAAAATCTCGAGGCAGAGGGTCCTCTTTGGCCCCCCTCTTCCGGGCCCGCTATGTTTCTACAGTGGCCGAAATGGGACAAACCAAACTCTATGGCCCGTACAGCGGCCTTTTCACCTTTCTTGCGATTTTCAGGCGCAAGAAAGTTGAAATTTTCACCCTCACCAATAGATGTCTCTGAATTACATACACTGTTTCTGCAAAGTACAGCTGGTCTTTACAGTCTACGGCCTTTACCTTATATTCATTTATTCATTTATTTATTTATTTATTTATTTATTTATTTATTTATTTATTTCAACGGGGACAGTGTACAGCCATTTAGTTGTCCCAGAGTTAGCTATCAGCTAATTTACATCTGTAGTCCCTGGGCAGGAGACAGAGGCCATAACTACTATAAAAGAACAGGGATACATTTACATCAAAACTATCAACACAATGATAAAATATAAATAGTTAAAAGCACTACACTATGAAAGTCATTTAAATGTGATGAATACATGATAGGGTTGATTTTAACCATGATTTCATCCTGAACTTAAATTCAGCAAAGCTGCAGCACTCTCTGATTTTACTCGATAATGAGTTCCAAGCAGTTGTTGTTCAAATCTTTGTTCAAAGATTATTCTTTGAAAGAGAGGGGGGGGGGGGCTATAACATAAGAGGGAAGTTAAGATTAAAGATGGTGAGTTTTCGGACCACAAGGAAAAGCATTTGTATTTCAATCTGTGGTGTAAAACATTGGAACAGACTCAACATGGAGCTACAGCAATGTCAGAACATAATCCAGTTCAGGAAGAAGTATAAAGAAGTAGTTTTCATGATGTACAAGGAGGAAGACAAGTGTTGAGAATCATGAGGGGTTTGCTTTTGATAGTAGGTGTAAGTATGAAGATGGGAGATGAAGATTTGTTTTGTGGGAATGCCCTCGTATAATGACAGAAAATAGTGAATAAAGGGGTAGGATAATATAAGTTTTAACTTCTTACTACTCCTTTCGCACATGTATAATAAAATGTTTCAGTGCTTGCTAATGGAACTGATTGATTTGGGTTTTTTTGTATAACTATTTCTTCTTTCTTACTTGTATGATTTTTTTTCTGTTTAACTTTTACATGTTTGAAAATAAAGACATCAAATCAAATCAAATCAAACCTTAGAAATGCAAGAATGAGGGAGGGGTTGCCATTTTTGCTTGAATAAGAAACTGTAGTTCATAGTTGATTCATAGTATTATTGTTTGTTAATTGTTTGGCAGTCAATTAATCAACTTATTTGTTAACATTACTTTGAAATACTAATAATATATACCTGTATAGTTGTATAAATGGATAGTTTTTTACAAAACAGGGCTTAAAAGTTGCAGATTTAATTTTAAGAAGAAGGTGGTTTCTAGGAGAGTTACTTTGGTTGACGTAGAACAGAATCAGAGAGTGTAGAAACGAAGGTTTCTCAGTTTTATGTGCTTTTGTGGAGCTTAAGCTTTTATAATATTACATTTTTTTTGTGGTTAAAGCCGCTGAAAATACAGTCTTTACTTGAAAATGATAATTGCTTTCTCTAATTGATGTAGTGAAGTGTGTTACAAAAGTGATAAACTTTTCTTTTTTTTAATGATGATGCTTATTGTTCTTATTTCCTTCTGCAGCCTCACTCCTGCTAAAGAACTACCATGCGGGTTATGTCGTCATCCGATTGGCTCTCGCTGGCCACAACCAGGCAAACAGACCATTTTATCGTATTGTGGCAGCGTACAACAAAAGAGCAAGAGACAGTAAATATATAGAGCAGCTGGGTACGTACGACCCCCTCCCCAACGTCTACAACGAGAAACTTGTCAGCTTCAACTTTGACCGAATCAAATACTGGATCGGCTGTGGCGCTCACCCCTCAAAGCCAGTCGCCAAACTGCTAGGTGTGTATTCACTTATTGAACCTGTTTTTGCTGAGCTTGTTCGGTTTCTTGTCTGTCTGTCTGCACATTTTGCTTCTCACAGGTAAAATAAGGTAATTAAGAAGTTTCAAGAAATAATCATGTGGAGATATGCTTCTTTTTGTCAGAAATTATTTCATGTTCTATGGGCCAACAAGCATGCCCTATGCTATAAGGCATATGTAATACATATTAAACATACTTTTTTATGATAACATTTTTTAAAGCATCCCTCAATTGGTTTGCATTATTGGGGAATTATGATGGATCAGATCCTTAAGTTTCACAAGACTTTGGCAAATCCAAGCTGTGCCTCTGCTATAGTCCACTTGGATTAAAGATGATGTCTTCCTCATCTCTTTTTTCTGCAGGCTTGGCAGGATTTTTCCCTTTGCATCCCATGACAGTCACAGAGGCAGAACGTAAGAGGGCACAGCCAACACTGACAGCTACATCAACGGATGCTGAGGATGATCTGGAGCAGTCACAGAAGGAGGCAAACGTGTGATGATTCAGACTTTGGACTGTGTGTGATTGTCCAGAACTAAAGGATGTCGCAGTTATTTGCAGAGACAACTGATGGATTTTCTTTTTCTACCACATTGGATGGACTGTTCTCAGCAACGTCAGATATCAGATTGTGAATTTTGGTTGCATTAGTTGCAGCTACAGATAATTCATGATGAGATTGTCCCCTGATCAAACTCAGTAATGAAAGTGTTCATGATAATGAAATGTTGTCTGACCTGTTGTTTTGAGTGAAATAAAGTATTTAAATGTTGCATTTGTTTGGGGTTAAGTTATATATTATTTTCCAATATATGCTGTCTAGCTCTGACTTTTAGAGTCAAACTTTTGTTAACTTTTAATCTGAGTATGGAATTTCCTCCCCTATTTTGTCTGTCTGTTTTCTTTTTGACCAGCATATATTTGAATTTTCACACATGAAGCATTATCAAACATTATAACCAAGAAAACCAAAAATCAAGCATAATAACTCTTATTTTCTCTTTGGGTCAATATAAAATGCGCCACTTTAACATTTACTGTATTACGTGTAATGGAAACCTTTGCATAAGTAAAACTAACCACTGGCTTACAGTAGTCATGTAATGTCTAACAATATCACAATACAACAGTTATTGTTTCATTTTTCAACATTACATCAGCAAATGTCAGACAATTTTCACCTGGATTGAACCACGGACGACTTAAGAAACGAAGCATTCTCAGTGTGTAACAAAACAACTTCAGGGGTGCAAACTTCTAAATGTAGACTATAACACTATAGACTACTAGTAAACTATAACTGCTTGAGAATATGGAGACTCCAGGACAACTAATCTTAGAAGAAATTCTGTGACTTCTTCAACAACTAATACCTCATCAGTGTCAAAGTCAAGCAAAAGTACCAACTGGAAACACTAGTCAGCCCCCAATCAATACTTAATGAACATCAGCTTTGATTTCTGCAACCCCTACACTTAACACACATTAGGCAGCAAACCAGCTCGTTTAAATATCAGCTAATAGTTAAATCTACAGTCCCACATCCACCAACTAAATCCACCACATCTCTGAACAACACTTCAAATTCCACACCTCAGATTGTGATATCAACTGACACAAACAATGTGTGACATTAACTTTAATGAGTTCATCAACTGTCAACAAAAACTAAAGTGCACTACTGCTACATATTGTACAAACTCTACAGTCTCCTCCTACATAACACTGTTTACTCTTAAGTGAATCACAAATAGGAAGAATATCAAGTTGCAGTAGCTCAGACACCTCTGATTGCACTAAATTCGAGCCTTGTCATTGGCAGAAATCATCAGTACAAACACTAACTAAAGCCATGAAAAATAATAATAATACTTTATTTATATAGCACTTTTCAATTCAAGTAACAAAGTATTTTACAGTGGGCAATAAAAACAAGAAGTGCAAAGCAAAATGAAGCGATTAAAAATAAAATGAAATAAAAGCTTAAAAACCCTACAAACTTATAAAACAGACCCTTAAAATCAGAGCTAAAATTAAATAAAATCACACAAAAGCTTTCCTGTAAAAGTGTGTCTTGAGTAATGACATAAAACAAGGGACTGACTCTGCAACAACTCCTTAGTGTATTCATACTTCGCTCGTATCTGCTCATGTAGCACAACACTTGAAGAATTTCATTACCTCTGCCAAGAGATCTTTTTTGGAGATATGTGTTCTTGCTGAAAGTGAAACACCAATCATATTGGTGAGGCTTTTCGTGCTCCACTAATGTCTTTTAAAATTGTACTTCAACCCTCTATTTCAGGAGGCTTTTAATAATTTATGCTCACCATAATCATTGGAATTGATCAACAGCTTAGAATAGGATGTTAAATACTTGTCATTGTCATATGACTTGATGTTGATAGGGATTAGTAACAATGTCATTTAGCAGACAGCAGATGCTTTTATCCAATGCGACGTACATACGTATTTTTGATATACTAATGTATTACTTGAGGGATACCAGGGAATTACTGTATCAGTTGCTATTGGTACAAAGGTATCCTGATATTTGTGTTTTTGTCCAAATATTTAAATTCACTAGGATAACTATGTTTTTAACAACTGATCAGTGCGCCAATAGAAAGCTGGTTGCAAAGAGGCAGATCTATAAAACACAAGTCAGTCAGTCAAGTTGAATAGGTTTAAATTTACTATACTTCTTATATTATTTCAATAACTTTAATGAACTACATGCTATTTTCTTCTGTTAATATTTTTCTTAATCTCCTCCTATAGACAAGGAATATAGAGCATGGTGGAGTACACAAACTATAAAACAGTCAAATCCAGTTTGTCAGCAATCGACTTCATGGGGTGTTGAATGATACCTTGAATGACATGAGTAACCTCAATAAAAATTTCAGGCCTTTCATAACGCTCCAGTTAAGTTAAGTAGACTCACCTTCACGCCACCTCAGAACAAAAGTAGGTTGCATTTATGTAAGTATTACACACGCTTACTTTTGTTGCTTTGCACAACCAGTCTCTGCATCAATATTTGTTTCATGAAAATAATAAAAGTGTATTGGCAGTTTAGAATAATGCAGAATTTCACACCTGTGACACTGCTGAGTTAAGTAACAACCTACTTGTTGGTAACCTAAATCATGTTTATGTTGTTTGCATGGAGCTTAAATATATCAAGTAAGTTTAATAGTAGTATTACTTCCATGAAAGTTGTTTTCTCTTGTAATCTGTCAAACAGAGGTATGTAGTCTGGCCTGGAGCAGTTACTTGTCCCACAGTGTGTGACATCTTCATTGAGTGTCCAGGTCTCCTTCCTGTGATTATCAAGGTTTTGGGGGCCATTATGACAAAAATGTAAATTTCTCTTTGGCATATTGTGTACAATACATACCATATTAGTTAACTGATTGTGTTTCTTGAAACATGTAATTGTAGAGCAAAAAACATAGAAAAGTTAAACTAATGAAAATATCCTGGTTAAAGAAATTAAAAAAACGCCTGTAAATATGATTATTATTCTTTGACTTCTCACATACAGGTACTTTGTTGTTGTTTTTTATGTCTTGTCTCTTTTTAGAAAATTTAACTTGCTCTCCCTCAACAAGTAGTTTCAGGGTTTTCTTAAATTTTTCTCACAGGACATCAGCTTTGGTTGTTTAAGCCACATCTACAAGGTATTGTCCACACATTACAGGTACTCCTCTGTACTAATATAATAAAATGTACACTGCCATGAAAGGTTAATTACCAAAACATTATTATTCACGTGTGCCTATTATCAGATCTTTCTCATGTGTTGCTTACCTCATCTCATTTCTCTTGGTCAGTACAATTGAGTGGGCACTAGATGGCATACTCACTCTTATTTAAGAAGTGATGTGATTTTTGTAGCGTGTGATGGCAGAGGTGCAGGGACAGAGGGAGTTTGATACACAACTATGATCACATTTAAAGCTAATAAAGGTGATCTAAAATGCTTCATAGTTTAAAGCTCAATCATCTCTTTATTTGAAAGGATTGACCAGTGTCCTATCAGCATCACATAACTTTATCAGTGCACTTGCATTACTGTGTTTTTGCCCCTGCAATTTAACTGCAACTACCCTGCTGCTAGTACACAACAAGCAATAAACATTTCATGATGTCCGATCATCTTAACCACTGATAGCCGTAAAAGTCCACTTAGTGACCGACTCAGAGGACACACTTGTGACCAGTTTATCTACCTTCACTCCATGTGCTATATGTTCTTTACAAGAACCTGAGTAAAATTTAACCAGCAGCACGTCTGTCTGAGTTAAAGATCTACAACTCCTACCATCGCTCATGGCAAATTACCACTGAATACTGCATGTGTTTCCACTGGTATAACAGAAGTATATATTACATCAAGCATACGCATGATACTCATAATATGGACCAAATTAACTGATCATAGATTAGCTTTTTTTAAAAATCATATAGTTGAATGTAGATTGGAATTACAGTTGTTTAATGGTTGGTGGATTAGAAATGACATGAGAGTTTCCTGAAACACAAAAACTGTGTTGCAGTTGAAATATAGGAGTGGGAATCTACTGTGTGTGTAGATGCAGCTATTTAAAAATGTGTTACTGAGACCTTCTACCATGAAAATTATGCAGTTTCTTGATCTTAGATTGCAATAATCAAATTTACTTAAAGCATTAAAATGTTTCTCACAACTCACCATACCTCTTTGCTCTTCGAAATACCGTGCTTTGTCACACCAGAATGATTGCATGTGTTTCTTTATCAAGTTGGACTCACATCTACAGAACCAAATCAAGTTTCCTTTGAACAGTTTAGACCCTTGTTAAGAGCCTGACACAGAAAACAGACTTGATGTCTTACACTCAGAATTCTGCTGTCCGCTCCACAGAGGCTGTTGAGCACTAATGAGACAGTTATCATAATTACTGTTATAAGTTCTTATCTATGAAAGGAGTTTGTGCCACTTGTTAATCCATCAGCAGTGCCAGCCATGGACTTCTAATGAGGGCAATATATACTTGATGAGGTTAGCCACATGGTGAGTCTTGCGTACTTGTGCCTGAAATAAACCCAATGATCAGTTTACTTGTAAACTGTTGCTTAAAAGGGGGAAAGGGGACAGAAGTAGCTGGAGAGATATTTGGACACAATGCTCTCTGATATATTTTTGTTACACATAAAACATGCATAGAAATGGCCACTATGGGGTTTATGCAGGTCATGACTAACTTGAGGCTGAAAGCTGAACATCTTGTGCTAGTAACATTTTGGAGTTGCATTTATCTTCATTCAGACACAATTCTCAAGCCACACATCTTGTGTTTTTTCCTGGCACTTCATCTGTCTTCCTTCTAATGTACATGTAAAACAGGCAGCTTGTTGTTAGTTGCTGTCGTCACATGCTGTTGCTTAGCAGCTCGCCTAGAAGTGAACCAGGTGATAGAGTTTGCAGGTGGCCTAGATAGCCTAAAAGTGTCAGCATTTGTTCCCATATAATAATGCAAAGGGAAATCATCAGCTCAATAAACCCACCTAACGAATTGCTGTAAATTTACAAGGAAATTTCAACGATAAGATCCTGTTATGTTTAAGTACAGGACAACCCTGTATAATTACGGTTTATAACGTTATTTTACTGTAATATTGCTTCAAGGAAAGAAAACAGCAATTTCTTGTAATTTTTGCATTGCATTTTGGGAAAAAGAATGTGAGACCACATGCTTGGAAGGAGAGCAGAGTAACAAGACAAATTTCCACCCAACTCCATCCTAACAACAAACAGGTGAGTGCCTTCCTGCTTTGCGTGTTAGAATTGGCAAAAACCATCACTTACTGAGTTTGAAGCTATTTGTAAGATTAGCATTAGCTAGAGTTTGACATGACACACAAACAGCAGTCACACAGAGTGAGTAAGTTTTGCCAGCTAACATTTGCTTGATCTTAACAGTTGCTAAATGGAATATCTCCACAAAACATTTTCTTGTAATTTAAATGTTGGTAGGGGTTGTTATATGGGTCTGCAATGCGTTGAAACATATAAATTAAAAGTGGCAACCTCCAAAAAGGCTGTTTTAACAGCATAACATATTAATATTTTATAATATATTTAATTAATATTCAGTGTATGGATTAATTAATATTATTTGGTTACAGAGGGACACTTGAATGATAAAAGCTCAGCGTATGAACTTTGTTAAAAAGTTTGACCTGATTTGAGAAGTAGCCTGCACTTTGCAGGAAATATTATAGATTCATATCGATTATTAATGGACAGAAACATAATTACAATTCAGGAGTCAGGAACATTCCAGCTGAACAGAGTGAAGCAGTAAACTTCTGTGTCTTTCATTTGATCAATTCATGAGATAGAATAAACACGTTGTTTTAAAGAGAGTAGCTGCTTGAATATTCCTAGATTGTTCTTGTTCTAATGTTGTTTTTTCCCTTTACAGAATCCTTGCAGTTCCTGTCTGGCAAGGAAATTCAGAAGGAGGTACAGTAAACATTTCTCTAGTCTACTTTTTCTGTTTATTATTCTTTATGATGCCAGAGATTGGTCTGACAAGCAGAACAGGCCTCCTCTTTCTTTATTCAAAAAGGGAGACACTGATAATAGTATCAATAATACAATACAGATAATTATTTTTGCATTTTTGCTACTTTTATTTTGTCCTTGTCATACTTTTTAACTTCTTTTCAAACTACCAATCATAAAATTATTTACAATTTGAACTGTCCTAGGAATCCGTCACAGCAGCTGATATGGAGAGAACCCTCCCACTTCCCACAACTCCTCGGCTGATACTGCATGGTATGTATGACATTTTCTTATTCTTTTTATGTTTAGATGAGCCACCAAAGTGTTTCCTGTAATTCAATAACTAATAGTCCCAACTCTGAACATGCACTCTTGTTTTTCAGGCGGGACATAGGGATCAACCCTGAGCGGGGCACAAAGGCTGTACGGGGCAAAGAGAAGGTGAAAAAGAGCTCTGGCAGATCTCCGGTCTCAAGTCTCCTAAAAAGAGTAATGGACTTCGAGTGGGACTTTGTGTAGTCAGTGACACATACATGCAGACACACACACACACACACACACACACGCACACGCACACGCACAGACACAAACGCGCACAGACACAAACACACACACATGCAGACACACACAGCGATACCTAATACAGTACATACCTGTATGAATGTTCAATTTCAATAAAGACAGACATGGTTTGAAAAGACACCTTGAAATTTGATTATTTGTGTTGACATTTTAAGTTGCAGTTTCAAAGGCTGTTTATCACATTAAAACATGTTGTTTATAACATGACATGCAAGGAGAATAAAAATCTGCAAATATACCTCTTAAGAAAAAGTGTAAATATACGTTAAGAAGCTGCTAAACTTTTCAACAGTATTTTCCTGTTAAGGTTTAAAATAACAGCTTTTTGCAGTATTTATAAAAACATTAACAAACTGTAAATTTCAGCTACAGCAATATACCGTGAATTTTACAGTAACTTCCTGGCAACCCTACTGCCAGTTGTTTACCGTTTTTTAACAAGGGGAATTTCTAAGAGTGCACAGCATAGTCGCTGCCTTGCTTGGAGGTTATGGTGAATATTGTTTCTGCATCTTTTTTGGTAATGGTTTGACCTGTGATGCTCTGTATGGCTCGGTGCCTAACCACATGGACTACAGTCAAGAGTAAAACACTTGCAACATTGTTAAGGGCTTAAAAACCTGTGGGCGCAAAACTGTCTGTCACAGAGCATCTAAGCAGTCATGCAGGAAGAGACGGTGATATAACCAGGAAGGGGAAGGCAACACAGTGTACACCTGTCAGTCGACCATTGTAAGTGACTCCTCTCGCTCTCTGGATAGAGGCCAGTCACAATAAAGCACAGCATGAGGGTGTGTGGGCGATAAAACAGGCCAAACAGCTGAGTTAAGAGTTCAGGCTTGACAGATTCAAGAGACAGAATGAAGCAGGCTCATAAATAAGTCATTTTATTTTGCTTTCTTTTTAAAGACTATATACTCAACATCGATTCATAACAACAAATGGAATTGTTAAATACTGTACACAGCATACTGTACTCTCCCAGTGCATGTCTTCACCACAGCAGAGAAGTTATTTCTTGATAAACTAGTCTTCATTCAGTTTTATATTTTCTAATAAGACATAAAATACCTTAAGATTAAATAGTATCAGTGTATGATGTAAACATTTTTCTGACATTTAAGTCAAAAGCAACAATGTGTTGGCAAGGGTTTGTGAGCAGAAGGGAGAGAGAGTGTATTTCAATGACCTCAGGAGTTATCTGTTTCCCAAACTGAACACCGTGTTCGATACCAAGGGTTACTTCAATACATGTGCTACATTTACTATACCATCCTGATGCTTCTTGAATAATCTATGACAATAAAATTCATATATTTTCTGGGCTGCCAGCAGCCAAAGTCTCTCAGACCACACCCACTGCAATCATGTAAGGCAGGAATGCATGAGCAGAACAGGAAAGTCTGTGTCAAGCAGGTAAACCCTGCGCTGTCTTTGTAATGCAGCTGTATTAATAGGTTAGCCTCACATCTCTGTGATCTCAGATGGGAGTGATTTAAAATCTCTACTTAAGGACATCCTGTTGAAATTTACTTTGTGTTACTCTTACTGAAGTGTAACTGAATTTAAACTTTGTGTCAGGTCACTTTTAGAGCTGGTTATCTCGTCTATCGTAGATAACACATTTTCTGTGTATTTAAATGGGGGATATGTGAAATAAACGTTTAATATCACAGGGAGGTAGTACTTGAAGCAAATTAGTTCCAAGCAATGACTCACAGCTTGACCAAAAATAAGCTCCTCCCACTGTTTGATGGAATTTCAGTAAGAATAGCATACATTCACTTCATTCAACAGGCTGTTTTCTGTGCAACGAAACAGACCTGGACACTGGGCTGAACTCAAAAAGCAGGCGCCGCAATAAAGCAGAGCACAGTAACATGTATGGTTGACAGTTTTTCTACCACTTGTAGAAAGTCATTTTATAAAGTATCACCAGAACACTTTTCCAACTGCTGTTCACATGCACAAACACATCCACAACTATACAAACACAGACACACTCATCACAGACAACTACACCGTAAAAGCTGCACTAGACATTCCAACAGAAACATGCTTAGCTACCAGTAATGTACCCACCTCTTAGTACTAAATGTACCACGACTTTGTGCCATGTGGGAATTTACACACACATACATCGGCCTGAGTAAGACCTAAACTTCATCAAGGCAGGGAAACCGTATCAGTTTTGATAAATAACAGCAAACAGAATGGAGATTCGTGTGATAGCATCCTTCATTTCCGTTAAAAAAAGTAATTGGCCTTGCATTTAGACTTCATATATTAAGTGATACATGGTTACATTACTGACCTTTTGTCCCATGTGAGATACAAGAGCAGCATCAATGCATCTCAAAACTCATCCTAAACCTTCCAGACACAGAAAACACTGAACACATGAGGTTCAAGGCCAGCTTGTACCTTCTCACTGTACCACATCAGAAAAAAACAGCACAACATTGAATGTCATGAAATAGAAATCATATCAAAAATAAGCTCTACAATGTCATTTTGCCCACAAGCTATAGTCAGAGATACATTTCTATATGAAGTATCTCAGCGATGATAGCTATTCAATCATTACCAGTAACTGAATACAGTGTGCACATACCCTGTGTGTTCAGAATACATAGGGGCTAAAAACAGTCAAAGCAGCAGTTTGAGGGTTGTTAGCGTCCAGTTTCACCATTTTTTTTTCAAAGTGGTTTGTGCTCATGTACAGAAGAGTCCTCTGCTACTTCCACTTCAACTTTTCAAACCAAATCCACATGGGCTTTCCGCCTGGTGTGGCAGTCCCAGTCTGAGTCTGATGCACCAGTATTGCGAGCTGCGGGGCTTTCCATGACCCGGAGGAATTTCTCTACACAAGGCGAGTCCACAAAAGCAGGCCGCTCAGGCAAGAGATAGTAATGTGTGGTGCTGGCCTTTTTGCCGTTTTCCATAACAGGGAGGATGCAAGGGGAGCCCTCGCTGTTCTGTCTCTGTAGACCCCGAAAGCTGACATACTTTGGATCCGGTGCAAAGCTTTGGGTTGGGGGCATCACCCCGTTTATGTATGTTGGGAGGCTCTTAGGGCTGGGGGTGCGGGAGCTGCCTCTGGATAAATGATCCCTTGGAGGCACCTTGGGTGGTTTGTCATCATCACTGTAAGCCCCAGACGAGACCTCTGCTGACCAGCGGCGATAGTCTCCTGTCTTGATTGTTCTTGGGGGAATAGGGGGCGGTATCTCTGTTTTTTCTGTACTATTTGTGTGGCGTTTGTGGCATGTGAGGCGCAGCAGGGAGGGCTTGTTAAAGGATCCAGCTGGGCCTGAGTGTGAGCGACGTAGCCTCCTCTGAGCTTTTTCCTGCTGTCTCTGACAGACCACTGGCGCAGGTGGTTCCTGTCGCTGCTCATACTGTTCCCTCACTTCCGGTGGAGGATGCACCTGAGGCTGCTTTTTGGACTGCCTCGTGCTCTTGGGCCCTAGTGGACCATCGTAATAAGCATAGTTGATCTGCCCACAGTCCCTGAAACTCCGTCGACTGGGGATCCCGTATCGAAATGAAGATGGTTTGTGACACTGATCGGACACCAGGCAACAGCTGTCATCCGAACTTGTGAAAAATTCTACCTCATTGTCAATGGCCTGCTCAGGGGAGATGTCCGTCTGTAGAGGGATGGGGGGCAGAGGCTTGGAGCATCTGCCAGGTGTCTGTGGGGGACTGTTGCACTCGTACACGGAGAGCCTCTGGAAGGAGGGGACCACCTGGTCGTCATCAGCTGGACTTGGGGTGGAAGGTTCAGCGCTGCAGGACAGGGGGAGATGGGAGGGCCGGGACTTCTTTGGAGGTAATCTTTGTGAGGTGGGACTGTGTTTATGTCCTGTCAGAGAGGAGACATCAACATATTACCATCACATAAAAATCACTTCCTTCTTTCCTGTAAAAATAGGATATAATTGACCACCAGCTTGTCCAGTGTTACTGTTTCTAGCATCACAGGCACAGCGCATGAAAAGACTGTGCAGATGGCAGATCATGCACTTACTTTCATGACTTAAAGCTGATTGAGAGATCCCCTTTTGCTGGGCACGAGGGCTGTGATGTGTGTGTGCAGTATCCATACTGAAATAGAAGCTGTGAAAAAAGAAATACTTGATTGGTACCAGTTCAAAAAACCCTCATAACATTCCATTGTAATGTAAAAGAAGTCTAAAACTAACCTGAATCATAAAACTTTCACATTTCATGCCGATTTTAAAACCCCCTTCTTTTCTACAAATTCCCCCTGTATGGACTGCTTGTCCTGGCACTTGAACACTCACTTGTCCAGCTCATGGGGATAGCTCCAAGAGGATTTGGATCCAGCCATGCTGTGACAGTAGCTGCCCCTCAGGAAGGGGTTTTCTATGGGAAAAGAGATCTCCTGGGCAGTCAGGCCCACTGTGGACATGCTCCAGGCACAATCGGGTCGCATCAAAGCCTGGAAACACTCAGATCACCCGGCTAGCTGCCCCTGCTTCTGGTGTACCTGTAACACAGCCAAGACACAGCCATGAATGACGATGAAAGAAGATTGAAGGAAAAAGCAGATGCAGAGAAACAGAATATGTGGTAGCACATTGAAAAGTACTCGCTGAGAGCTCAGTCAACATCCTCTTGTGTAGCCAAGAGAGAAACAGAATCCTGATATAGAACAGAGGACAGAATACACAAATCTTCTCTTGTCTGCTGGCCACCAAGATAAATATTCAGCTGTGGTCTGCTCCTCTTTTAAACCTTGTAGAAGACTTAAAACTGATCTCCTGTGACAGAGGAATGATAAAGGCACAGAGTCTGGGTAGATTATATGACTTGTTTACCTGAAAAAATGATAGAGGAGCATTCTGTCATTTGTAAAGCTCTGGACTGAGTATTTGTCCTAAAAATGTTGTTGTTCTTCAGGTCTGCGTTATTCAAAACTGAGCTGGAGTAAATCACCTGCGGAGACTTCTCTTAGGTGTCATGACTGCAGACATGAGGACTAGCTTTCTAAACTTCTTAGAGAGCATAGTTTTAATGTACAGTTGAAACAGCTTGGAGCAATGGGTGTGTGACTTATGTAACAGTGTACTTAAAATGTGAAGAGTCTTGAAGAAATCTAACTGTTTACTTTCTTTACATTTTCTTTACATTATTTAAAAGCTTTAGCTACCTTAGCTTTAACAACCAACTTTCAGACTCATACTTCTACAGTACTTCCTATGTCAATACAGTTTATTTTAAAACCCGACTCTGCTGTGCTCCGCTTCTGCAATCTGCCTCGTCCTGAACAGCACAGGAAGGGGCTCCTCCTGTTACCACAGATATACCTGGTGTTGCAAGAACTCCTCAAGTAAAATGACCTGAATGTTCGTGTCATGTCAAGTATGTGTCAGGGCTGAGTAAACAATGAATACAATATTCAGAGGGGCAGAGACCCGGCAGCATATTGATATTCCAGGGGTCAGTGATACACTGGAAGCAGAATCTGATTTTTCTTGCCTCACACCGGACTAACCTGTTCAGTATTTCCCAATCTCTGGTGCAGTGCATGTAGAAAGTCACCAAATGTTATGTTTTAGTGTGCAAGATCTTTGTGTTTTCCTGCAATGTCTTCCTGGGAAACTATAGGTGTCTTTGTTGCTCACAAGTCATGCATTGTTACAGCAAATCTCCAGATTAATCCATCAGAAGGCTTAAGCATTAATCCTAGTTTTCAGAATGCAGGAAAACAGGTGCATACGCAACCCTGGTGGTCATCTCTTCTGGAGCCCTTAAATGAGGTGCGTGCACACACTCAGAGACACGCTGTCTTCCTTATAATGTAGGAGTGATGACTGAGAAGTACAAGGCCCCCTCATTCCCGGTCTCCAATGAGCCATATTTATGTGAAGCCCTGACAGCTGGTGAGAAACAAAGCTCTAAAACAACAGGAAGCCCGGGGCATCAGCTTGAGCCAAACTGCCCAACAAGGCATGCAATCTCCCTGCCCAGGACCTTCGATTCGGTTCGGCGGGGATGGGAAGCAACATGATCCCCGATAATGAACCCCCAGGGACTTGTGCTTCCTCTTGCAACAGGTGCAAAGACAGTTCATCCTGGCAGTTAACCATAGCAGCATTTACAGGCAACAGGATTAAACAAATGATGTGCAGTCATGCAGAGCATTAACCCTCTTGAGGAAGAATTACTGGAGTCTCTTAATTCACATACTTTGATTGGAGAATGTGGGTCTTTTATGGTCAGGTCTGGCCTTCAAAATATGGACAGGCTTAGTGTGAGTTAGGCTAACACAGTACAGGACAGAGGGAGGTCTGATGGGGTTGGCAAGGATGTAAAACATCAGCAGGCAGCTCTCCTTTGATTCAGGATTGTAGTAGTCACACACTCAAACGCAGACCTTGAAAGAAGGAGTTCACACCCCGCTCATGACACCCCTGCAGCGGTTTCCGAGCAACCATACCCGCTCTACCTGTGCGGCAAGCAAACAGCGCGCACACCCCCTCACTTAGCAGGATTGAAGATAATAATGGTTAAAAGCCCTCTAGCAGGCAGGTGACTCACAACACACAGGACAGCTATCTGACAAAGCCACGTAATAATGGCAGAAAATTAACAGTTATTCCCCCATTTGTGGGATATGAGGAGATACACATACACAACATAAAATACTTCAATCAGATTATTATTTTGTCATGGGAGGAAAATTGTGTTGTTTTAGGGATCAGAAAGTCCTTCAACTTCAAATTAAACACACACGAGAGACTATGGGCTCTGTTGACAAATGTTTTCACACTGTCTGGTCTATTTTTGTCAGAACTTATACATTTCAAAATCAAACAGTGAGGTTGCTCCTCTTAAAAGTCAGACATTTAAAAAGGTAACGAGAAATCAACAGCGTAAAAACAAAAATCACAATCAGACCAGAAGTTGCACCAAGCAGTGCTGTCTGCCGTGCTGGCACCAACATACAAAACAAAAGCCAGAAGAGATTCCAGTTCTTCTCACAGCAGCCTACACAAGACATTAAGAGCACTTTTCTGAACTCACCTAAATAACTTGGTAGTTCTCCTCTGCTGTCTGACTCCTGGAGACTCTTCTTTGGAGAAAATAAAGCTCCTTGATTTCTTCCTTGAGTGTTATCTTCAGATTCCTATTGCGTCAGGAACAGGACGCCAGCGCGTTGGTGACGCTCCGGCTTTACAATGTGACACTTTTTGGATAGGTCTCGCGTTGTAGTGAGCAATGTTTTATAAGCTCCACCACACGAGAGACGCGCTGGCCCCGCCCATGCACACTTGCTCTTAAAGCTACAGTGTCCGTTTTCACACAGATGTATGTGCAGCAGGACATGGTTATGAGTCTGTATTGTTTTCAGAATAACCTTTGAATATACAGAAAATCTAATATATCTACACCAAGCGGCAACCTCCGGTCTAAAAATATGAGCCCAATGCCGAAGTGCTAAAAACTGCAGTTCATCAAGGACCCGCTTGAGGCTGCCTCAGGTAGTAGAAGTACTGGAAACCACATACACAAACAATTCAAAAAAGCAGATCTTTACAGCAGAAATAAACATGTTTACAGCCTGGTACAAAAGACGAGTGTAGTCTGGATAGCTCATTTCTCAATCGATTGTACACACTGAATTTTTTTTCTAACGCTGCAATTTCGTAGATATTGAGATTACAAGTCTTCCAATGAGAGGCACAGCTGACTTGATTGACAAGCAGGAACACAGTAGCTGTTGGCTAGGAGGCTCAAAGCCCACCTCTTTACGTCACAATCGCTCGACAGAAGCAATATGGCTCCCGCCGAAAATTGGCCTCAAAACAGCACTTCAGAAACAGATCCTATGTCCATATTTTATACAGTCCATGATTTACACACTGACTATTTCCCTATAATGACAAGCTCAGAATTGGAAGCTCAATGGCTACGTTTACATGAGACTTTCAATTCCTCTTTAATTCAGAATTAAAATTAAATCTTCTTTAAAAAGATTTAAAATGACCATTTAAACACCTAATTCCAAATGAAAATGACCATTCCGAATTAAACTTAAATCCGAAGTAAGTGTCTGGTTTATTCTGATTTTAAATCCGAATTGAATAATCATGTATACGTTCAATCCGCTTTAAATTAATTCCGGTCGGTCTGCGCATGCTCGTTACCTTGTCCTGTCGCGATGACGCACATATTCCGTGCTGGCGGGCACATATTTCAGGCAGAGGTAGAGCAGCTGTTGCACTAACCGGCTTTGATTCGCCGAAGTATGGTCTTCCGCTTCCCTTCTCCGGTGCTCTATCTTTCTTCTCCTCCTCAGCTGACGAAAGTGAAGCAGTATGTTTGTGTCGAGCTGCTTATTCAAAACTATAATCAAAATCAAAGCGAAAATTGTACTTATTGTATGGTCTTCCATGTTGTAACTGAAAATAAAAGAAGCAGGAACTGGAGTCTGTTTTCTTCCGGTAATCGTAAATACGTCACGCCCACCCCTGTCCAATCAGAACCCTTCCCAACCACCAGACCTTAAGCGGAATTGAATAAAGACGATTAAACGTGTTTTCCATGTAAACCTCAGTTCGGAATTACTATTTCCATGTAAACACGAAGGAGAATACTTTAATTTCAAATTATTTAATTCTGAAGAATTAATTCTGAATTAAAAAACATCATGTAACCGTGGCCAATGTAACGCCACAGTGCTGTGTTTCACATTGTAAGACATAGACCTAAATATTTAGACTGACAGTTTGTCATTTCACTGCTTCACAACTTATCTATACCTGAAGAGAAATTTGAAATATAAAGTTGAAACATCACATTCGATAAGCCATTAGCTACTGTCAGATAGCTAATGTATGAATTCAGCCTCTTGCCAGCTTATATTACAGTTAGTTAGGAAGTCACTGAAAGTTAATATGACTGTTTGGAAGGGTTACTTGACACAGTAGGAAAGGTGTGTTGGCCTACCTAGCTATCATAATGTTCCCTAGGACTTTACCTCTTTCCTAGGAATTTACTTATTAGCTAACATCACTTTTGCTAGTCAAGGTCTGAATGTTAACATTAGCTTTAGTCGTACTTAAGCTAATGGTTCATCAGATTTGTAGTTGCCTTTGAATGCACCCCCATTAAATCCTAATGGTACATTGTTTTTCACTTGCTCATACCAGGAGGAATGGTAAATTAAACAGTCGTCAGATTCCTTACCTTTACAAACAACTTATAGCCCATGATTCAGTTACAGCATTACAAAGTTTTAGATAAATTGTGAGTATGATTGTTGGACAAAAAAGGACTGCTTTGTGAATATGATGAAAGGACTTATTTAAGGATAAGTGAACTGTATGTGATGAAGTGCTGTGCTTTTTTTCCTTTGTATTTGGAGGACGGAGCAGGTGTGAACACAAGGATACAGCCAGCTAATACATTGTTCCATCGGGGTCATGGAGGACATGCAATAGCCCTTACAGTTAACACCTAGATAATTAGGCAGGCAGCTGTTCTGTGAATAACTTTTTGTGCAACTCAAGTAGTTTAGGTTATGCAGCGCAGTAATATTATCATAGTTGTTGTTGTCTTTTGGAGCTGTTTTTGCAGATTTCCCACAAAAGTGAATTTTACAGAGTGAAATTTTCTTGTGTAGCCTTATAAAACCTTTTGACCTACATTATACTTGTATCTTCTGTTCGTATGCATAAACAACAAGCATGCTGCTGTCAGAAGTGAACTGTACAAATCTGCAGAAAGGCAGAGGAAGTATGGAGGGAATGGCTCCAGGGAAGATAATACAGGCAGCAGGCAGAGAAACACTTTTATCTGCACTGTATTCTGCTGCCAACTGAACAGAGCAAGGATTGTTGAGCTGCTGGCTTATCAGATCACATTTTCTTTTAGCTGGACCTGTTCTCTGTTCACCTGACACAGTGTAATTGGATAACCTTCTGGGCTACAGGATTAATATACACAGTTTTTTTTCTTTGTTACAGTTCAGGGTTATATATGAGTAATCCTGGACGTGCAATCCCTCACACCCTACATTTCCAGTCACTGTAATGCTTAGCCTACTTTGGCCTTAAGTGGTGTCACCTACCCAGGCTAAACAAACCCAACACTGACATGCACTCTAACCACACACAGCGATACAAAAGCTACAAACAACTCTTCTGTTGATTCAAATAGTGTCAGAAAGCTGAGGTGTGTGTGGAGAGAACAGAGTGTTCTTGTGCTGGAGTTTGTTAATCCTTTACAGCTTGGGCTCGAGGTCTCCCCTAACCCCACAGGCTTATCATTACATATTTGGCCCCTACATGGACCAGGCTCTCACTAATCCCCCTTTATAATTTCAGGCACATTTTTGGGATTCCCTCGTGCTGGTTGTGAACAGAAGAGTAAAGGGTGAATGTTTTTCTTGATGAAATTGAAGTCCCCCTGTTGTTGATTTGAATGACATGAACATGTGAATTTGGAATAAATATAAGTTTACAGGTTGAATGTGATTGATTATACCCCCTTATAACAAAATAAACTTTTATGAAACCTAATACAAAATAGTTTAATAAAGCATTTATCAAAGTGTATTTCTGCTTTAAAGCCATGAATCTGTCACTAACTGTTTTTCCATGTTCCTCCAAACAGACATTTACTGGGATTAAAGACTTCATGTCCAAACTCTCTCCCCTCCCACTTAATCTCCCCCTCCCCTCCCTGCTTGTGAACCACGCTGTGACGTCCCCACTCACAGGAAGTTCCTTATAAAGTTAGCCAGGGAGGGAGATAAGCACCCACAGCCACAGGCAGCTCCGATGAGAGTTTGAGATGACAGATGAAATAACCCACGTCAAAGAGGATATCCTTCCCAGGAAATAAAATCACTTTGATTTCGTTTTGGTTCTGCTTTATGCTTTTATGACTCACCCTGCATCCCCCGACCCTCCTACAAAATAAAATGACACCTTGGACCCATTTTCCTTTTAGCTGGACTTGAGGCAGTAAGGAATTTCCCTTTGTGGCTCACACTTCAACACGACGTTGAAGTTATGATGTGACTCGTCAGTCTTTCAGCTTATCACTATGAATCCCTCACTAGCAGGAAGGGTGGAGTTAGGCTGAAAAAGAGGCAAAAAATACCCTGTGCCATCAGTGTTTAATGATTAATTCACTGTGGAGGTCACAGCATTGATTGCCTCTGCCTGCTGTGGTAATTAAATTACATGCATATTTAGCCTGAGTCCAAAGTCCACACTGATATAAACACAGCAGCAGCAAAAAGGTCCCTTGTGAGGTGACGTCAACGCCTGTTGGTCTGTAAGAGAGTGAATCAGTGATAGACTTGTGTTTGTTTTTGTCTGTTTACATGTTTTGTATCTACAACAAAAGACTGGTCTCAACCAAGGTCTGCCTTCTTTCCTGTAAAATAAAAGATCATTGAACAAAATTAGAGCCAGAAAAGTCTGGAGCTTTCTAACTTTGGAAGTAAGGTACACTGTTGACACCTTTGAAAAGCTTAAAGGGTCAGTTACTCCATATTAGGGTTGTCACACCACACCAGTATTGGCAATAACAGTCTTTCTAAAATATGAACTGTTGATATTGTGCTAGAAATAGGCATAGAGTAATATTGTGTATTAGCTGGCTCATAGTAAGGGGGAGTAGTAGTCTTCACACCCGCTATAAACAAAGACTGAAGGCTGATTTATACTTCTGCGTCGAATCGACCGCGTAGCCTATGCCAGGGGTCCGATTAGCTCCCGTACCTACGCGGAGGCCTACGCACGTAGCTGATGTGCACCTCCTCCAAAATGTAACTACGTGTAGATTCGACGCGGACCGCTAGCCCTGTGATTGGACTGCTCAGCGGCATTGTGTTTCCCGCATTTATATCACTTCCGGGATCCCGGTCATCGGCCGCTCATTTGCAGTGTATTTCATCTCCTCCTCTCTATTCTTCCCTGTAATCATGTCTGATGATAAACAGCAACATGTATCAGCTGTAGATTAACATAACACGCTCTGAATCTCTGTGGAAAAGTAAACAGAGAACGTAACAGGGCCGGAAGCAGGCGCCCAGCTATCAGAGAGACTGCACTGCCCTCAAGCGTTTCGGCGGAGAATTGCTGCGTGATACGGACACATCGACGCACAAGTATGTGATGCTCATGTCTGCGTCAGCCCCTGCTGCGTAGGGGAGACGCAGAAGTATAAATGAGCCTTAAGGGGCAGCAGAAGAAGAGCAAGTAACCAGCTGGCTAGCTAGCTTTTACCGCAGCAGAAATCATGTTGCTGGAGATGATAGATAACAGCGAAGGTACTTTACCTGTACTCAAAAAGTTTCCTTGCTAGTTTGGAAGTTTTTTTACAAAAAGAGGACAATGTGTAACGCAGTATCACACACAGATGAATACAGTGATTTTTTGTGTAATTAGAAGTCTCTGTCACGTGGCTTGTGACAGGGATAAGTTATCGGTGTATTATCTTCAATGATTGATTATTTGATTTATCATTCATTTCTAATGACATTTAAAGTAATTAGAAATGGATGATAAATCAATTAATCAATCATTGAAGATATTACACCAATTCATGACAGATGTTATCTCAAGACATTTTACAAAGATGGCATGTAAGTCAGTTGCGTTTCTGAGTTTGAGAAGTAATCTGTCGCTCCACTCTTGCCTTGCCTTTCCTTAATTTGACTGATTGTGTTTTTTTCTTTTCCTCAGTTTTCTATAAATATCGGGATAATATAGTTATAATGAATTTTTTTTTTACACAAGTCTTTTAGTATTTTTCCGATGGTACTGTAACTTTTGGTCTGCATACGTGTGCTCTCGGAAAACTTGCAGAAATACAGACGAAATGTACACAGAGTACAGTCAGAAGGTTCTATCCCAGTCCATATGCGTATCAGTCGAGGGCATATATGAACCTTTACTTGTAAAGTGCAGGAGCAGAAGATTGCAGTCTCCCAATGTCAAGGTGTTTCCAATTTTTTAATGCTAAGCTAACCTAGTTGGTTGACAACTGTATTTTAATATAAACTCTACTAAAATAAGAGTGATATCAGTCAACATCTGACTTTCCTATAAAAGCAAATATGTACAGTATAGTACCCCAAAATGTCCTGCTGTTTCTTTAAAAAGCAAATACTCAAGCTTTTTGAAAACAAAATTCTGTTCACTTCCATCGCTTTTGAGCTGTAGCAGAAGTTAAGTCTAAAAGCATTTGCACATATAGTGGCTAAGGTTAAAAAGAAAACATTTCCATTTGTTACTTGGGTAGAATGATGACTTGTGTTTTGAATCTTAAGTGTCAAATAATTCAAAAACATCCACAGATATCCAAAACAATAGTTCAGAAAATTAACACATTTTTAATTTTAGTACAACTGTGTCCAGCTCTCATGGTTCACACTACTGATGATCTGTGAGCCAAGCCAATGCAGCTGTGATCACCACAGCGGAGGCTCAGACTGACACATGGCTGTGTATTAATACTGGATCGTGGTTTCATCTGGCAGACCCACACACGCTTGGCCCTATCGTTGGAAACAAAACAGAAATCCCCAGGCAACGGGCTGTCATCTCTCACTACAATGTAAATACTACCATATTAAAGCACTGCTACTTCGTTAACCATACCAAACTCCTGAGTCCTCCGGCTTCTTCAGTTATTAATCACTTCCTGTATTGCTACAAAGACTTCTGGGAAATGGAGGGATTATAGGGTAAATGGCATTGCACGCAGGTATTTTCTCTTTTTGAGTGCAGCATAATCAAAAGCAGCAGCAATAGGGAGTCATCATTGCATCACTCCTCTGCATTGTTATGTTGAGTGGTTCAAGTGCAGCCACAGCCTGCAGTTAGTAATGGGTGGAGCGAGCTAGTCCGCCTCCTTGATGATGACAGGGTGTGTTTAGTCTCCATGACCTGAGGATCACTTGAGACAGACCGGGGGAGTTATTGGCGAGCTCATCCTATGACTGAGACTGAATCAAAGACGTGTTAGTAATTATGATGGCTGAATATTAGTGGGGCCGGTAATAATTCTCCATTTTTGGATTCTGGGAAGTAGTAAAAAAAAAAATCTGAACATACTGCAGACTGTATTCACAGTCACACATACATACCCCCTTACACCCACATAACATGCTCTTTGGTGTCTGGAGAAGCTGTGAAAACGACAGCTGTGGTGAGATGGAGAACGTCATGCTGGTTCGACTTTCTTACAGCTGCTGGTTCAGAGCCAACTCTGAGCGCAGGCTGCACCACTGGAGCTCCGCAGGATTGACTGACACAGATGGAAACCGGTTCCTAATATGCCTTGTTTCCGGTCTCACAACTAATACTCAGTGTACAGATTATCATATCTTTTTGCCTACAGCTTCATCTTCTGCTCTAGCTGCATGTTCTTTTGCTTAGCTCTTGATTCTGTGATGCCAATACAATACAGCCTGTTAGCTTAGTTTAGCTAGGATGGTGGATTACTTCAGGGGTTCCCAGACTTTTCAGCCTGCGACCCCCCAAACATAGGTGCCAAAGACTCTCGACCCCAACTGTCCCTCGAATTGATTTCATATGGCTTCATTTAGCTGGTCTGGAGAAAATTACCCTACCTATATGAGCACGTGGCTGTGTTTCCTGTTCTGTTATGAATATGCCTACTGCTACTGATGCTTTTGATAGTTAACTGTTCAATAACCCTAAACTTAGGAGTCATCTGGCAAAAAGAAAGACAGAAACTTCATTATATTTTCTATTTCAAGGTTTTATTTCAAATTTAGGTAATTTGGCTACTATTTTTTGGATATTTTACTATAATGGTTGACATACTATTTTTAGATAACTTAAAAAATAATAAGAATAATTTGGAGGACATCTCACGACCCCCCATTTGTGTCTCGGGACCCCCCCAGGGGGTCCTGACCCACACTTTGGGAACCACTGGATTATTTAATGATTGGGTACAGGGACCCTTTAGAGACAAAGTAATATAGGTTACATTTTCTTATATAAGAATATTTTTGTAGCTAAGACCAAGCGGGAACCTGCAGTATTAGTATATAAAGCCAATGCAGAGGTTCAGAAAACTGCAGTTCCTTGAGTCTCCACTTGAGGCTGGCTCCAAAGGCCCTGGAAGTCCCATTGACAACCATGTTAAAATGCCCATTCTGTACTGCAGAAATAAACATGTTTACTGCCTGGTACCAAAAGAAGTGTTGTTTAATACAGTTTAAGACACACTGATTAGTTAACTTTAGAGGTGCTAGGTTTCTCTCAGGCTGGTTTCATTGACTTTGAACAGTGCCAGGCTAGCTCTTTCAAGACGCTAATTAGCGAAAAACAGCTAGCCTAATCACAATTCTACATAAATGAGAGTGGTTATTAGTTTACTCATCTGGCTTTACAAAAACAATATATTCCTTATTCAAGATAACCCACAGGCCTTGCTGGGATAAGTTGTCTTTGACAATGAAATAAAATCTGCTCACCGTAAACTAATCCAGCATAGAATTTAAATGAACTTTTGTAACATCATTTCAAATTATTTTTTATCAATTTGATGTGCAAACAAACTGCTGAAAACATATTTTAAAACATGCGTGTTATACACAATTTTATTAGAAATTACACTTTACTATCTCAGTGCTCCGATATCATGGTGCCATACTAGGTAGTCAAAGCTGGGGGTCTAATGTAAGATGTGGCTTCCTGAAAGTTAACCCAAAAGTTGTCGCTTTAATGAGAATAAAAGCTTTTGCCAAGATCTAAAGCTAAAACTCAAAACATTGCTCAGGTCTATTTTCATTACTTAATGCTGAGGTCTGTCATAGATTACAAGTTATTGACTCTAGCCAGTTAGCTTTGATTAAATGTGACATATTATGCTCTTTTTCATCAAAATATATTTGTCTGAGAGGTTCCCAAAACATGTCTATAAGTTTATTGTTTAAAAAAACACCTTGAAATCAGATTTTGGCATGCCTGCAAACCCCTCTTTTTCAGCCCTGCTCAGAACAGGCTGTTTTCTGTGTCTGTGCCTTTAAATGAGAATGGGCTGTCTGACCACGCCCCCTCCGGAAATGGATGTGCCCTCGGCTGTCCAGCACGTTGATCTAATGTTTACATGTTGGCTGAATATACACGGCTGCTCACAGACCTGCGTTACTTCAACCCTCTTAATCTGATCCAAAATCTGATCCTGACGGAGAGGCGCCTGTAGCAGGACCTTCCTGAACCATTGGTCACGGATTTTGTGTTTCTTGTTGTTTTATTTGTCATAATGTCGACGTGTGTCTTGGTACACAGCAACGAACATGTAGCTATTTGGTTATGCTAACTAGCACTATCACTATTCCATGAAAAATAAAAATCATTCACTAGATCTTCAAATCTGCAGACGTGGGGATTAAAGTCAACCTTTGTGTTTATTAAGACAGCCTACAACTAGCATGCCTCCCTCCTAAGCTCCGTGTTAGCACACGTGTGTGCAGGGAATGAAACATGGAGGAGGGGTTGAGTTGTGTTTTATACAGTCTATGGGCTGAACAAGCTCCGAGCTCTGACTTCCGTTACAGACCGGATGTTGTTGTGACGTATGAAAAACAGAAAACTGAAACGGCTCGTTTCAGCACACATTTACAGAAAGGTGGAGAAATCAGAACAGGGGCAGAATGGATTTTTTCATTTTCGGGGGGTTTGTAGACATGCCAGGGACACATATTTCAGCTAGAGAACTATTAAAAAATCGATTTTGCATGATATATCACCTTTAAGGCAGGTGCAAGCTTAGTCCACTAACTTTTTGAAGTTATAGTGATGACAAGTCCCAAGAAATATCCCAACACATGAAGGTTAACAGTAGTTATTGGCAAACTTTAGAGATACTAATAAACTGGTATGATTGACATCGGACAGAGTTTCCTGTCTTTATGTTCAGCTAGGCTAATGAGCAAAAACCTGACATAAAAACATGGTATCAAACTTCTCATCTAACTTTGGACTAGATAGTAAATGTTGATATATCCTTAAAGAAAGGGCTTAGGGTTTGGCTTAGTTGTTGAATCATGCACCCCATGCACAGAGGCAACAGTTCTCAAAGCAGACGGCAAGGGGTTAAATTCAGACTTGTGGTCATTTGCTGCTTGTCATTCCCAACTTTCTCATCCCAGTTCACTGTTTCCAATGTAAATAAAGGCGTAAAATAGCCCAAAAAAAAACGACTACACTGTTCCTTTAAAGCAAATATCTTGACTCTTTACAGGATTCATGAAGAATAACTCTGCCAGTTTCTCGTAACATATTGTCCCTATAGTATTTCAACATCCAAAACAGGAGTTTATGGCATTTGGCCAATGAGTATCCCAGGTTTCCGGTGTTCCTGATGTCAGCCTGGAGAGGAGAAGATTTAGACTTTGCTTAATGTAGCAATCTATTAATCTTAAGTAACAACTGATTGCTTTGGGAGTTTGTTCTTTCCCTGGTTTCCTGGTTTAGCTTGACTCATGGGGGATATTAGAAACCAAGCACACAGCAGGACATAAAGCACCCAGCTCTTCTGATAAAGATTTCAGATGTTGTCTACCAAAGAGATCAGCAGGCCTGCCATCAAAGGGGGGCACTTTTAGGGGGAGTAAGGTATAAATCAATGGCCACAAGGTTTAGAAGGTATAACTCTTACGACAGGTTGGAAAAACACATGTGTAATGAAGGATGCAGCCTACAGATGAGGTACAGTCAGTGAGCTGAAATAGTCCTGTTTCCTCATGTGTGTGTCTGTGTGTGTATGTTTGAGTGAGTGCATGCAGTGGGGCCTGATGACAGAGACTGACTCATTCAGGGCAGAGTATGTGCTTTGTAAGAGTGCCTTTTGTTCCATTCACACATGGATTCAGAGCCCTAAATGAAGTCAGCCAGACTACCTGATCCAGCTACTGGGCAGCAGCCACATTAATTCCTCTCAACAGACACTCTCTGGATCATTGCTCACACAAGCCTCTTAACAAGCGAGATTTAAGGGTCCAGGAGAATGCAGATGAGGTCCAGTTCACATTTTCCATCTCTTACGGGCTGCTCGGTTGTGCAGACGCATATGTTTGGGGCAAAATGTGGCGCTCGAGGGGGGGAACAGAGCGTGGGTGTACATGCAGTCCTGTCCTGAACTCAAGGGCACCTGGACTTTAATGGCCTTGGGGCTACATGCTGAAAGCTTGATGAATAAGCAAACTGCGATTCGCTCTAACTTCCAACACAATTTGTTTTCGTAATTTCTCACCAAACTATGGGATTATGTTGGAGAACACTGAATCCTGAACAAATATACATTTATCATAGTGTTTGTTGAAGGTGCCTTCAAGTTATTTATTGATTGTATAAAGAAATGTTAAATATAATAAATCAGCTCAAAAAAAAGTTTAAAGGGTTGTTGTGAAAACAAAAAAATATAGGGAGAGATACAAAATAATTTTGCTTACTAATGATTAAAATAAAAGCCTAAAAAATTCAATGTTGAAATGAAAAATATTCTTCTTAAATTAATTAAGTAATATACATGTAATAGCCCCTTTAGGTTTTGTAATTTTTCAGTTGATATTCTGATGACTGAGGCTGAAGGCTATATTTTACCCAAGACAGTAACCTTTGTATTGACATCCATGTCACCACACTGGTTGTGTATGTGCTTCGAAACATCTAAAAAGTTAAAGAGAGGGTGTTACTTCCAACTATGTCAGAGAAGGCAAAGTAGAGGGTTCACAGGAGCCACCTTCACAGCTTTGTAAATTTAGCTCTGGGTGGAAAGAACATTCAAAGTCAAGTTTAAATGAGGACTGTAATTATCTCAGAGCCAGCAGATTATTCTCAGCTCTGCAGGAAATAATGGGTTATCACTGCTCCGCATCCTATTTTTAAATCAAGGGAAGCTGATGGTTCTCAAGGTCTGAACACTCGGGTACAAGGCTATTATTCTGATGTAGCTGTCATGTTCTCTCCTGTAGGTACAGTGCACTAAGAGTTTCTTAACCAGCAGGGTCACCAAGATGGACAGCTTCTGTTTGAAGAGGCGATGACTGTTGAATTAGCGGTTGTCACGGCATGTAAATTTAACAAAGTTTCAGTTTATCCTGGCTGTCTTTCCGACTTTGCAGTCACTGTCCTCTGTGCAGGGCTGTGGTCCCTGGCAGGAAGTAAACCAGCCGGGGAGCCGCCCCAGACCAAACACTGCGAGGGCCTCTGGAGCCTGCAGGCGTGTGGGAGGTGTGCACTGAGCTCACAGGGCATAATGTGTTGGTTACTTCCTCGTAGAGTCAAAAAACAGACTTTGGTGTACACACAGACAAGCAGATAAACTCATATTGCACACGCTGACGCCTGCACTTATTGCAAGTTGCCAAACAATCTTCAGCTGAAGCAGTGTCAAGTTCCTAACATAAATGTTTACTCCATCATTTGGAACCTTCACTTAATCCACTTTACCCAAAAATGTCCTGAGATACCTACTACAAAGGAAAACAGTGTCATTTTACACACTTATACGTGACCGCTGACGGGATATCACACACATGTCACGCTGACCTCACACTGCCTTTGTTGGAGGACTGGCTTTAAATAGGGGCTCATCTCCAAGTGAGACATTACATTTGATACTATGCTTGTGTTAAAGAGCTCTCATGATGACCCTAACCAGGCTTTGAACCTGTCTCACTTCACGCAGCGTTTTAAAATCAAAAAGGCATGGACAGTTTCTCTGATATAAACCAGGAAGTAAAGTTCATTCATGTAGTAACACTGCTTTCTCAGATATCAGAGATAATGCTGTTAAATCGTCCTCAGCTCATGGAAAGTGTCCACTTTGAGTTTGCTGGGAGATCAGAAACATAGACATCAAACAATTCAGCCTTTAAGCACGTCTCTCCCTGACTAAATACAGTCAGATAATTAGCCTTGTCTAATTAAAAGGCTTCCATAATACCCTGTAAAACCTCTGCGCTGAATTCACTTGAGTACAAAGCTCCAGATTTAAGTGTGTGTAGTTTTCCATGAGCGTGTGTGTCTCTGACGCCTGAGACATCTGTATCTGTGTCCTTCGTTTGTAGGCGACAATGGCGGGCCGTCCAATTACCAACCAAGTTTCTATGACAAGGTTAAGCTCGGCTGTCCCGTCTACTGATGATAATATCGACGCATCTGCTCCTCACTTCATGATTTAATCACATCAATTTCCGTGAGTCTTATCTGCCGACAGGATGAGAAGAGCGGAGGAAGAGGAGGCTAATTTTTACACTAGCTCCACCACAAGCACACGATTGTGTTTTCCCATGGATTGAGCTTCGCAGGCCACCATTTAGTCAAAAAAAGAGTGGGAACATAACTAACATCTGAAGCATCTTAAAACTGTATCAGAAACACTACTTTGCAAATAACAATAGAATATTTAAGACTCATCTCTGTTTATATGGAACAGTGAGTACTTCAAGCTTCTTCTGCAAGGCTGCTCTCTGTTTTGAAGTGAGGTTGCAAAGTGTTCCCTCCAGGACCCACTAATTAAGTTCATGCTCATTAAAGTGCTGAAAGTAGCTGCTTTGAACACCCTCTGGAATGCTGCAAACATCAAATCGCTATAAAACCCTCCAGTCTATGTCTTTTTAGACCACTAAAGGGCAGCCATTGGTTGAAATGAGAATGAATTCTCTGTATGGTGAGAAAAAATGATAGAACTCAGGATTTAAAGGCATGTGTTTGTATTAAAGTCCACCGCTGCATGGCTTTCAAACTGTTTACTAAAAGTACTTGAGAGGGGGAAGCAGGGAGCTCTATTCTCCCAAGCTGTGCCCAACTAGTGGATGCATACCACACTCTGGCCTGATAAGATTGCGAGTTATTGAACGGGGTCCAAAACACCCAGCTCTTCCCTCCCTCCTTTTCCAACAGCTCCTTTCAGGGATATCTCGACTTGGCCCTCTATCAGGACAGGAAGCACCCAGCCGGGAGATACTACAACAGCTCTGCTTCCTCTGGCTTCTCCCTGCTTGGGGAAGCTGAGCTAATAGGAAGTAGATAAAGGATATTGGAAAGTGGAATGTGCTAGGTTAGTGTTTATGAGGGTTCACATGCATGTATTGTATGTCCAAATGTACTCATGGCTGTGTCATTGCAAGTGTAACATCAGGATAAGTGACGCTAGGGCAAGAAACATGGACAGCAGAGCTTCGGGCACAGGGTGCACTTGATGGGAATATGTCAGCATGTTGTCTGTTTCATAACGCACTGGCTATTGTCTGAAGGCGATGTCACTCTGGAAATGATGAATAACTTTCAAGGGATGTTTTTGTAGCAGGTAGTTAGAGAGACTTCCTACAAGACTTCCTTTTCCGCACTCCGCCATTATTTAGTCAAATGAGCAAATTCAGAGGAGAAAAACATTTGGTTTGACAGACCTCATCCAAGAGTGGATTGTTTGCTGCACTCACTATCGGTTTATAGAGATTCATGGGTGCTAAATCACTGTCAGAAGACTGTCAATGGGAGCTGGTATTACATATGGCCAATGTGTATCACATAAACCCAGTGGATTTATTATCTGATAAAGGACATCAGTCTATCAATGTACGTTTCTCCTGAAATCTTAATGACAGATTTTGTACAAGTGTCAAAACATGCTCCTACTACTTGGACAATGCAAATGAAGAGAGTAGTGATGTAATGTAAAGTGATTCTGTATTGGGAGCAAAGTTTAGGAGTGTAAAAGTTTCAAATTAGAGTACCAGCACATGCTTGCATACTTTTAGAGTACTCTAACCTCTTTTTATGACCTGAGAACATTATTAAATAGTGCAAACTGACCTCCTCTGCTACTGATCTGCACTACAGTAGCTTTTTTTAAAACCATGCAGCTAAACTAGGCAAAAGAACACCAGTCGCATAATATAAACATTAACACTCCCCACCTGCTCACCTGCTCGCTCACAGAGATTTCCTGTTGCATTCTCACATGAGCTCAACCAGACTTTACCTTGAAGTAATACTAAGGAGCTAGTAGGAAATTATCCAGGTGAGGTAGGCCTATTTGGCTGTTTGTGTTCACACATGCAGCTCACCTGGGTAATTTTGGGAAACTTTCAGGAACTTTGTGCATGTTTTAAAAAGCTTTAGCCCCCAGTTACTAATAAAAACAGAATTGATTCAAATGCAATGACAAGCCTGATGGACATGCTAGCCTGCACAAAACACCTCACTTGTAGAAGATTATGAGCACCACTCCCTTCTTTCTACTGGCCCATTGTGTTTGCAAAGGCACGTGTCCACCTGACGTAATTTAGATCTCTCATGTGACACAGCTCTGGCTTGGCAAACACAGCCAGTGTAGTATTGGTAATATTTACAGTTGAGATGAATTTCTGGGGATAAACATTCATCCCCTAAATCTGCCAGATGATTCACATGGAAAGAAGGAGCTCGAGAGGGAAGAGTGTGAGGGGGTTTGAGAGAGATGGGTCAGGGAGTAGTCACAGAAAAGAAGCCACCCACTCTTACCACAGAGGCTTGACTCATACAGTTTAGTTGGCACATGGTGGTGGTTGTGGGACGGGGACATTACACCGGGTCTTCTCTCCAGGATGTGCTGCCGAGAGCACAAGTCACTGACAACAGCTTTTACAACTGGAGCCGGAGTGGCTGGTGACTGATTAGAGTAGACGCACAATTATCTAAATCATGACAGACAACCCTGCGGAGAACACGCTGTCGGGGCCTGTAGTCATGCATGTTGTCATAAGTGTCAGTCAGTGCGGGTGTGTAGCATGTTTAAGCGGTGAATAACTGTTTTCTTCTGTTTGTATGATGATTTCATTTTCCACATTTCAAAGACTGGCTTCATGTGAAAATAGACGTTTTCTCCTGTGTTTGGACAATGGTTGTAAACATTGTTGGGAATAGACTGTTGGGCAAATTCTGTGCTTTTTATAATGACACTATAATAATGCTTTTTCCACAATCTCAGAAAAGTGGGACAAGCTTACTCACTCAGAGGGATATTGTTGCTCTTCATGGCATTGAGCAACATGTTTTGTGCATTTATTGTTCTTGTCCTAAGTTATCATTCATCATAAGTGTTATGATCATATGTAACACCCAATGTTTTGTTTATCTCAGCACCGGGCCTCTCCTTCCTGTTTTCATCTCAGTGTCCCTGGTCTCGCAGCAGAGCTGATAAAACCCTCCCTGCTATGGTCACTAAGATAAGAGCGAGTGATTACGACATGCAGGACAGTTAGTGTTTGCTCATGCGAGGGTGCAAAACACATGTGGTGCGCATAAATCTGCTCTTACAGCTCTCCAGCAGCTCTCCTAGGGCTGAGGAGTGTTCCCTTGTTGGATATGTTGAAATGTGCTCTGCCTACGGAAGCCACACACTGACACACGATGCAAAAACTTTCCTGGAGAGCAAGCTGTGTTTGTTACCCAACAACCCGGGGGCCGCATTGTGTTCGTCATGACTTTATCAAATTAAGAGCAGTGAATCCAGATGCAGAAAACTAGTTGCAGATGAATAACTGGTCAGGAACTGTACAGCACTGTGGGCCAAGAGCCCTTACATTTAGTAAGCGTGAAAGGGTTCAGAGTGTGCATGGCTTAAACTTGATCATCTTGACATCTTTAGGGTTTTCTGTTTCTACTTGTGCAAACTTCATGGCTGTACATCAGTTTGGCGTCAGTGACTCAATTCTGTTTTTTTTCTTGTTCTTTTTAAAGTGCATTTTGAAAAACAAACAAGCAACGTATTAGAAGTATTAGGGAACCCAAGTCCAGAGCAGAATGCCCTATTTCCACTGATGTGTGGGACTGGTGTGTAGATCCTTAAATAAACTGATGATACCTCCAGTGTTCAATGCAAGGCAGTGCATTTCTTTATGGATCCATAGAAACCTGATAGAAGCTGCCAGTAGCCATCGGTAGAGGCTTATTTTGTCTCATAACTGATAAATTAAATATGTATTAAAATCAAATGACAGACAACCTGAATGTCTATAGGATATAACCCTGTTTTAGCCGAATAACATCACTCAAATCTACCATGTGTTTCAACCAAGCGGCAACCTCCGGTCTCAAACGATGAAGCCCATGCAGAAGTGTTATAAACTGCTATTCATTGAGAATCTGCTTGAGGCTGGCTGCAGAAACACCCGAAACCACATAGACCCCAATTCAAAAAAGACAATCTTTGCAGCATTAATAAACATGTTTACAGCCTGGTTAAAAAAAACTGCTTGGCTCTATGTCACTTATCTCTCTATCAGCACACACTGTACAGGGGGGGGGATTTTTTCTAATGCGACGGTTCAGAAGATATTAAGATTACGAGTTTTTGCCCAAATAAGAACATGACTGACTTGACTCCCGGACAGGAACACATACGTAGCTGTTGGCTAGGAGGCTCAAACTCCGCCCCTTTACGTCACAGTCTGCCTGGTTGAGTTCCACATTTCCAATATGGCTGCCACCGTCGATTGGCTACAAAACAGCGTTCAGGAACAAATGGGTGACGTCACGGATACTATGTCCATATTTTATACAGTCTATGGTTTCAACTCAATTCAACTCAATTTATCTGGCATATGCATTAAACAGTACAATTTACAGTCAATGCACTGCAATGCATGTTGCCCAAGCACCCTCTCACCCCTCCAAACTGATAGTATTGAATTGTAAAATAGTAATCAAAAGGAGACATCAGTCTGGGCCATATTGTGACCTGTAAACCTAAAAACACAAGTTTTTTTAACCATACGAACTCACTTGAGAACAACCTAAACAACTGAATTGAAGAAAATAGCCTTCCAGCTGGTTAGCTTCCTGTTAGTTAAGCAAGCACACTCATACGGTCTCTCTGAAATTCCACTCCAAAGTTTAATTCTTTGAACATACAAGGCAGATTCTGGATGGAGGGGAGGAGTTTCGCAGGCACGTCGGGTATCACGTAGATTCCCATAGGAATGGATGAACTTCAGGTTGACTCGCTTCTGTACACCAAGGTATATAGAAATGATGCGCAAAGTTCTACCTATACAGTTTTAAAATATGGGACTATTTACTGAGTTCATGTAAGCCGGTCCTCATTTTCATTATTGCTGAATTTTGTTTGTAGTGACAAGAAAATTAAATCTTTAGCGTCTTGTATGACATTAAAGGGATAGTTCAAGTTTTGGTAAGTGGTGTACTTACTAATAGTAAGTGTACAGTACTTCATACAGTAGATAACACTCATAGCATAGTCCCTGTGAGAAGCTGTCAGGAGACATAGAAGCTTAGCTATGTACCAATGCAGATGAGGTCACCAGAAACACATACTTAAGTCACTAAAAAAAAGTCTGACATGTAAAAATATAACTTTTGTTTAAGTGTACACTATATTTTTGGATAGCAGCCTTGTCCTTTGGGACCATGTCTTTAACCCACCCCACCTCGGAAGACTGAACTACTTGTTTAATAACAGAGTTACCAATGTTTTTGGAATAAACAAGTTAACAATAGTTTTAGTACATTTGATATGTTGGTAGGATGACTTCAGTATTCAGATTACTGAACTAGCTTCTCAAAGTTATCCTGACTCGTCTTTGTTCCATGCCACACTGTTACTAAAAGCCTGGGAAAAGTTAAACAGTTGAGAGCCAGCTCATCCTGGAGTCAAAGACCTCAGTGAGCTCTTGATCCAAGCACGCCAGCTTGTTGGAATAATGTTGTGGCAAACCCTTGTGTTTACAGAGCTTCCCAATGTGGTAAACATGGATTAAAAAAAAAACTCTGACAGCTTTTAAACTCCCACCACCTACTCCATCTCTAAAGGCAGGACGTGGTAGCAAATACAACATGTACTGGGCGCAGACCTCCTTCTGTTCCCACTGACTGCATTTTGTGTGGCTGACTGATTTGAGTCTAGAGTTTCATACACATACAGAACCCACACATTGTTTGTTTTACTGGTTGCCCTGGTGATAGTGGCATCTCTCAATAGTTGACCTGAATAGCTTGATGGCGTGGGGGTTGCGTCGGGCATAGCTTAATTTGTTTTGCTTCCACTTCACTCATGAGAATAGAGGCAGACCAGACAAACTACAGTCTAACATAATGGAAATCCACCCCAGCAACATACTCTTAGTTACATTGAGTTTACTGTGTCCTCTGTGTGAAGATGTACTTCCAGTTACTGATAGACGCCACAGCTTTGTCTTAAGACTTTTCTTTCAACTCTGAGACTATTATTGGTAACAATTCACTCAATTCCCATGACGACTGTTGTCCTCTGATGACATATTTACAGTGGAGCAATTACTGTATATCAAAATGGATGCCATAAGTGTTCACTGACAGTGAAGTCAAAAGACATAGAGCTCCCCCTACTGACTGACTGCAGTACAGGCCATAAACTCTGCCTCCCCCATGTTAACAGATGGAAAGGAGGTCAAACTATAAATGAAAATACAGGTCAAATACATTTTTCTATTTCTCTTCTACTCGTCAAATCATCATGAACCGTCATAAATGACTTAACACAAAGCAGAGAAGTGTCAACAACTCAATATTGGTTATTCTTATTAACATTCTTTGGGAAGTATGGTTAAATCAAATCACTCAAACCAACAACAATTCTCAATACGTGGTAACTCAATTTCAAATGAAAAACCTCAAACATGTTTCTGTCATTATAGTTTCTCCATTTCTCATCATGCTTATTTTGTCTAAGTGTTCATTTTTCTGAGAAGATTTGTTTAAACTAATTATTTGATTTTAAAAATATGGTTGATTGACAGCTTTGTTGACATATGTAAAATCTGCTGCAATCAGTGGAGGTTGTACACAATGTGCTTTTTTTCTTCTCACTTCTCCCAACTTAAAATGCAATGGACACTGACAATCAGGAGAGACATTGGGCCATGTTTCACTGTAAAACAACATTTTTGAAACCAATTAGCTACCGTAAGACATCAGCTAACATTAGCATTTAACCACTTCATAGCCAACATTACCCTCTGACAGTGATATATCATACATTAAAAAAGGCATAAGTGCCTAGCTTTCTTTTTTTAGCTAGAGCAGGGCTTGCATATAGACTTCCTAACTAGGTAGAATATTTAGCAAAAAGCCTCAGTAATGAGAAAAGTGTAACTTACTAGCTAACATTAGAGTAAAGGCCTAAGTGCCTCACTAATGGTAATGTTAGCTATGTTTGCTAAGTAACATTTTTCCTCTCTGGACCTGTCACACTTGCTATAATGTTAGCAACAAGGTGGACCACTGCTAATGGTCTAGCTCTGGGCTGTGGCCTAGCTTTGTTGTCAAAGTAGTTTACTTATAATGACTTGTCAAATTTTTGTTGTCACTTTGTGCAAAACGGGAATATATCATTGGCCACGGTTACATTATGTTTTTTAATTTGGATTTAATTATTCAGAATTAAATAAATTGGAATTAAAGTATTCTCCTTTGCGTCTGGGGGTTGGGAAGGGTTCTGATTGGACAGGGGCGGGCGTAACGTATTTACGTCTACTGGAAGAAAACAGACTCCACTTCCTGCTTCTTTTATTTTTGGTTACAACATGGAAGACCACACAAGTGACAAGGCCCTCGATTAACTTGGACGCTACAGCTTTAAAAAGGTCCACATTTGTATGTTTCCGTCCATCAACTCTTTTCATGATATCCATTTCTTCTAAGGCTCCTATTAAATAAATAGTCTCGGCTCGAGTCCAACGCTTGCCTCGGGCAGCCATCCTGGAATATGTGCCCGCCAGCGCGGAGTATCAGCGTCATTGCAACAGGACGAGGGAACGAGCATGCGCAGAATGACTGGAATTAATTTAAAGCGGAATGAACGTATACATGATCGAGGAATTATTCAATTTTGGATTTAAAATCAGAATAAACCAGCCACTTACTTCGAATTTAAGTTTAATTTGGAATGGTCATTTTCATTCGGAATTAGGAGTTTACAGGGTCATTTTTAATCTTTTTAAAGAGGATTTAATTTTTATTCTGAATTAAAGAGGAATAAAAAGTCTCATGTAAACTTAGCCAGTGTGACAATATTAAAGCTTTAGATTTTCCCAGGCTGAGCATGACATCAGAGGAAAATGGCCACCATGTGAATATAGTCAGTATGAAGTGACAAAAAGTTTTGAGTCTCTGTATGTGGCATTATGAGCAGTTTCTGGACTTACAGTGACAGAGACCAAAACAAATCCTACAGGGCCAAGTGGAGAAGGCTCGGGGTCATATGCAGTTTGTTTCTGCATCAACAGGCTGTCCCTTTCTTGCCCTGTTAGTTATTTGATAGGCAGAGGGATATATAACTGCTGTCTGATTGCTTTACAACCTGTTGGCACCAGACCGTCTGCCTCAGGTAGGATCTGCACCTGTGTGCTCAGCAAAACTGATAGGACTCACAAACTACACACAGGTCTGGAGACAGAATCCTGAGGCTTCAAGTTAACTGTCTCCTGAATCAGAGACAGGTCAGAAACATAATGAGTGATTGTATTGTGCAAAATCAGATGGATCTGTACAAAACTGTCAAGTCTGTGTGACAAAAAGAATATGAATTATTACAGAAACAACAACTTTAGGGAGACCATTAATGTACTGAACTGAGCCACGCTTTTAACAATGAATGATCTGTGATAGTTTACAGGTTAATACAGGAAATGCACTCAGTAAGAACTTTTGAACTTAACAATTTCTGTTGCTTAATCAAGAAAATCAAACTTTTTCTAAGAAAGCCTCTTGCAGAGGCCTCAAAATGTTTGTCTAGATAATCGTGGGGCAACACTAAAGGTTTGTCATCTGTGACTGGTTGGACCTGATCTGTCACATGTGTCTGTGTCCTCTTGCTGAGCACAGAGGGTGGGGTTTACTCCTGGCCTGTCTGTGCAGTGAAGTAAAAAAAATGATTTACTTTCTGTCCAGAAAGGTCTGCATTTTATCTGTCTTGAAAAACATCATGTCTCCTCTCTGACCCAGAGTACTACTGACCCAGAGTATATGTGACAAATAATTAAGGGCTTTTCTGATTCAATAATTTAGATGAAGCTAAATGTGCAAATTATGTAACTAGTAAAATAAAATATATTTAACCCTTTATATCAACCTGCCTTTAAAAAAGGAAGGCTGCCTGGACCTCACGCACAGGTTTGCAGTTTAAAAAAAAGTGTAACATATATTGCTAGCAGCTGCAGTACACCTTATCTTCACCATCTCTGATGCATGACTTGTATCCTCACTGCATGCACTGACTGAAGGAGAAAAAAAAACAGGTCAGCACATTGTGCAACCATTTGGCACTGAGATGGTTGTGTGTCAGGTCATGCAAGTAAATGTGTGCAGAAACATATGCAAAAAGTGTGCACACATGTGCACTACCGATTGTGTGTCTACCCACATGTAGGTGTTTTATTTTTCTCTTGCTGGAACACTGCAAAACTTGTTTTTATCCTGACAGATTTTGCAGATTGAAGTGCTGATGAATGAGTCTACCTTGGCCTCTCTCTGTACTAAGCATGTATTTAAAGAAAAAGAAAAAAAGTTGAAGCGTCAAACAGGAAAGTCAGGATTTATGAAAGCAGAAAAATGTGTGGCTGCAAGGTTAACCCAGTGTTGTAAAGAAGAAAATGCGCAGAGCTCAAAGCAAGCACCTCGCTTTCATGTCACCCCTTATCGCCCACCCCCCTTCACCTCTGGACATGAGTACATGTGTTCCCATCACCTGTAGGTCTGTGCTTGAACATGTGCACTGCAGGCTCCTAGTGTGTCATATGGCCACAGTTTACAAACACAGTCTGTCTCTCGTTACCGGACACCCAAGCTATTCTGGCCTCCTCTTCCGATGCACACCATCCCAGTGTCCGGTCTCCATGTGGAAGTCTGCAAGCCGAGGTCAGCGGGTCACATTCCTCCAGCTCTTTGGCATTCTGCCCCAGGGTTCAAGTAGTGTGGAAGTGTGTGTGTTTGTGCAGTGTGTGTGCATGAGTTGTTTGTCTTTCATGCCACAAACTTCATGCTGTTAGATGAGAAGCATTGCAGGAGAGTTCTGCAGTGGTGACAGAGAAGGGAGAAGTGCACGCATACACACACATACACACACATAAACACACACTGAGGTTGTATTTGAAATATAGAGCTTTAAAAGGACATGTTATACAGGAGTGTGATTAATATGGCTGTCTCCACACATACTTTCAGCAGCTCTGGTTGGCTCAGAGGCGAGTGCTATAAGAAACTGCTGTTTGCTCGAGGTTGGACTCTGATCCTCCAGGATCAATTGCGGACAGACATATTTTAAGTCTTTCTGGTTGATTTAGACTCTGTGTACTTGACACTTGAACACAGCAACGGAAGTAAAGGGAGTCAGTGCAACACAACAGTGTGAGAAATTCAACGCAGTTTGGAAGCTAAAAAATTCAGTCATAGAGTTCCTCCAGAGACAAAGAATTAAGAAATATGCATGTTTTATGTATAGTGCATGACTATTCGAGAGTTCTTGAGTTTTAGATTCAAACACTGCAGCATTACAAAAAGTTTAAATATCACAAAAAAAAAAAAAATAATAATAAAGGGCTCAATGCAGAAGAAGAAGAATTTAAATGTGGGGAACAAATGTAATCTGAATTAAAACTACAAAGAAGTTGGAAATAGAAACACTGCTATCAAAGTGTTCTTCAAAACAGTAAAATTCCTTATTTTCATCCCACCACTAGCTGGACAGGGGAATCTAACCCATGTGCAATAATACTGAATAACATGCAAGTCTTACTAAATTTCTCCAACAGCTACAGCTCTAACCCAACAAACACACACATACAGTATCTCAACTGACACATTTGTTTTGATAGCACCCCTGAGGTTGAGGAGGCCCGGTTAATCCCAAGTTGACAGACACCCTGTCCTGCTCTTGTTTTCTCCCTTGGCCAGCATCTGGAGAGGGAGGAGCCAATATGATGAGCCCACAGAGGAAGACACACACACAAATGCACATACACGTATTGTACAGCAGATCTCCATCTATCTGGAGAGGGTAGGACAGGGCGTGTGGGAGGCAAAGACAAGACAAAGACTTTTTTCCTGCAACAACTGTGATTACATGACGACACCAGTCAATCATGAACATGAGACACGTCTGATTGCTGCAGATGACTTAATACAATCAGCGCTGTGAGGTGTATAATTAGCTATGAGAGGAACAACTTGGTCTTTAATTCATGGGTAGGTCTTTAGGTTCAGGCACACTATAAAACTGTGTCGTTTAAAAGACAAAAGACAAAGTCTATGTGCTTCCTTCAGTGCTATGATGCTGAAATGATTATTAACTTCAAAATGATTGCATATAAAAACTTTATTGGATTGATTCAAACATGATCTATGCTTTTACATCTGTGCCTCTCGTGGGGACTGAACTGCAACATTTGGTTTAGATAGATGCCAAAGGGAAGTGCAGATTATGACATGAATAAAAAAAAGGAGGCTTACTTTTTGGGACGTGTCAGACTCAGCCCTTTTTTAAGACCTGGTCTATGCTGCGTACCTTCAGTTGGTATGTGAACTTGCATGTTGACAGTTAGAGTTAACACAAGTATTAGCATGTATGTTAAAGTTACCTAACATGTTAGCTGAGGTTTAGCGTGATTATACACTTACTGCTAACGTGTAACAAACACTTATTTTTTTACTACATTTAGTATATTTTCAATGTAGGTATGATGAAGTGCAAACAGCTAGCATGTTAGTGTACAGTACTGACTTCAGCAGACAGACATACTATGGTATACATTTTAAAGAAGCGCTGAGGCTGTAGGGATGTATTCGTAAGTATGGGTATGTTGTCATAAACTTGATAGTTGGATGAGTGGATATTCTAATCTCTTTGTAGCATAAACTGTATAAAATCATAGACAGCACAATAGCTACCCAGAGTGAAGCAAACATTTTAAGAACTCTGCCTGGTGACTGGCTGCAAATATAGGTCTCAAAGCCTGCCTCCTCCATTATAACAGATGGAAAATGAGTAAATTTAAATACACATGAAACATACTTTTAGTTTTAATTAGTTATTTGATGTTTAAAAAGATGTTTGACAACTCTTTTGTCAAATTTAGCTTCAGTAGTGTTCTTTACCAGACTAGCAGAGAAGACAAGGAAGGACAAGAAAATATAACAAATACCAACTAAAGAGTCAAATTTCCATCATTCTGTCAGATCAACACAAGAATTGATTATTGTGTTGGACTATAGCAACTTGAAAGCTCTTTGCTGTTTTAAGTTTAATATGGGCATTAGTTTGTGGAAGGCGTGTAACGTCAGTCCCACGGCTCCACCACTGAATACGTCAGCGCCCATCGATGGGGTATTTAGGCTTCATTTCTCACAATGGGAGAAGAATGTGGTACAATGTCCATATTAATGTATGAGGGAATATACTTGGGAAAGGTTTTTTCTGATGCTTTCTTCAGAAAAGCCATTGGTTAAAATATGAGTGTTTGATCTGAACTTAAGTCTACTTTTAATACCTATGGTTCAAGCCCAAAATGTACATGTTCTATTTAAGTATGTATGCCGGTTGAATACGCCCAAATGCTAAATAAATACACAAGATAAGATTTATTTACAACAGGGCAATGGAGCCTGAACCCAAGCAAGGTCATATTCCCGAGCTTCCTGGATTTCTGTTCCCTGAAATTCCAAGAGTCGTGCCGGAAATCCAACATGAGGCAACAGGCAGCCCCCCTGAAGGGGTCGCAGAGTGTGAATAAGTCCACAGAGCGAGCATGGCCATGGCTGACAGACAGACTGAGTCAGCGCCACATTCCAGTGGAGTCAACCATCCACTTTACCCTCAACACACGCACCCCTCTACACATACACCACACACACACACGCAGACACACAAACGCATCGCCTCCTTATCCTCTTTTCCTCTCGCTCGCTCAGTCATACTATACTCTCTACAGGTGCACTAGATTTACCATCCACTTTACTCTGACAAAACTTTTCCACTTTGCACAAATCCAAACCACATACCACAGTCTGTCTTACTCATGTGCACACACACCAACTGTATGCCTGGTTCACACTCTCTTTTAATAACTGCCTCAACCTTGTTGCTCAATCCAAATGTAAACATACGAGCTCTGAGATCTGTCAGATATGAAGATTAGCTTGTCCATTTTTTCGCCCATTGGTTTGGTCCCTCTGCCAGGTCTCACACACATACGCATACACATTGCTCAAATGCATGAGATGCCACATCATATGGTCTGGTGGTTAGTGGATATAGCTGCATAGTATCCCCCTTGCACGCTAACCAATATTAGCTATATATCAGTAATAGGCAGAGGACTCTCACCAGATGTGATATGATGTATATTATCTCTCTGTGGACCTGATAGAGTGATACAGTACATCCCAAATAGCTGCTAATGTATATCTGAATGCTCTCCTGGTTCATCTGCTCACAGGCAAGTTTACCGTAATCACAGTTCAGTCAGTGCTTTACAGCATGGGTTCCCAAACTTTCCAGGCCATGACCCCCAAAATGTAGGTGCCAAAGACTCACGACCCCTGCTGTCCCTTGATGTAATTGAATGTTGCTTCATTCTTCATTTAGCTAGTTTGCAGAAAATTAGCCTAGTTATAAGCACATGTGACTGTGTTTCCTGTGCTGTTATGAATTAACCTGCTGCTACTGATGCTTTTGTTGATATATTTACAATGGGTAAAATATGCAATTTTAGATAATAAAAAATTCTGGAAGACTTCTCGTGACCCCCTCCCTTTAGTGTCTGGCGGCCCCCACTTTGGGAACCCCTGGTTTACAGGGAAAACATGTAAGTTACAGGTTTTTTTAAGTTTACTTTACTGAGAGAACAAGACAGTGGATGGCATAGGGAATTGGGAGAGGGAGAAGCGAATGACGTGTGGCAGCAGGTTGGAAAGGAACCTGGGCTGCCCACTCAAAGGACTAAAGCCTCTGTTAATGGGGAGCGCAATTTAACTGCTAGGCCAAATTGGCACCCCAAAATGTAAGTTCCTGCTAAAACAGCTGTCTATATTTGCATACAGCATTCTTAATCTTATGTACACCACATGCCCCAAAAGAGGAAACCTGATTATACTGTTGACCATATTCACACAGGAGGCATTTTTCTCTGCTGTAAAGTTAGCTTGTTATATCCAACTGTATCATTCAAGGTTTTAGTTGTATAGGTTTTCTGACACTTTTTATCAGTTTAACCACATTGATAAGCAATTCTGTAGGTAAATGTTAGCAACCCGCCACCTGCTAATACTACCGTTAGCTAGGAAGTTATTTACAGGTTATATAACTGTTCAATTCCAAATTGATTTCAAAATACTACCACTGACTTACAAAGCTCTACACAATCAGGCTCCCCAGTACATCACAGACCTACTCATCCGGTACAAGCCTGCCCGCCCTCTCAGATCAGCCGACATGGGCTTATTGGTTGTTCCTAGTGCCCATTTTAAGTCCAAGGGCTTTAGGGATTTTTCAGTCCGGGCTCCTAAACTATGGAACGACCTACCAGCTGAAATAAGGTATGCTACTTCTGTTTTTAATTTTAAATCACTTCTTAAAACTTTTTTTTCCCAAAAGGCCTTCATAATTTTGTCATATGTTATTATGCCCTAGACGTCTTGTTATGTTTTCTCGTACTTTGGAGTTCCTTTATTTACTCATATGTATGTATGTATGTATGTATGTATGTATGTATGTATGTATGTATGTATGTATGTATGTATGTATGTATGTATGTATGTATGTATGTATGTATGGTTTATGTATGTATGTATGTATGTATGTATGTATGTATGTATGTATGTATGTATGTATGTATGTATGTATGTATGTATGTATGTATGTATGGATGGATGTATGGATGGATGTATGGATGTATGTGTGTATGTATATATATATATATATATATATATATGTGTGTGTGTGTGTGTGTGTATGTGTGTACATATGTATAAGTGTGTATATATTGTATGTGTGTATATATATTGTATGTCTATGTATGTACATGTATATATATATATTTTTCTATTTAATCATTATGTTTCTATTTATTATTATTATTGTTTAATTTCTGTGAAGCACTTTGTAACTGTTTAGAAAAGTGCCATATATAAAGTTTATTATAATTATTATATTTTGTATACCACACTTTAAGAATGGTTCAAGATTCTAGGTAACACCATGTTAGATTGGAACAAATGACCAGCTAACTATACTTTCACGCTAAGTGACATGCTTTCTAAAGGAGTTTTTGAGTGCTAGCATTAGCTGTTATAATACTGTTGCCAGATTTCCCTCCAAATTTTCACAGTCAGTGGTGTGCTCAATTTTTTGTTTATCTGGTGGTGATGAAACAGCAATTATTATCAGGTGTACATCATTTTATTGACTTACAGCTGTTTATGTTAAGAACATATTATGAAATGTTAAGAAAGTATTCAAGCAACCCACCCAAAGCTTGTTTTCAGAAGTATAATGGCTGCTGTGAGAATATAATGAATGTAGACACCTTAACGTTAGGCCCATATGACTGTTTTACGCTGTTGATGTGAATGTTGACCATTGTTTCCATGACAGCCTTCTCTCTGCTATTAAGGCTTTACATAGGATTTTAAAGTCTAGCTTTGGGGCTTAGTTCCTGTTTCCAGGAGGGGGAACTTTAGCCGGGTCAGTGACAGATGTTTGAGGAACAGTGTGTTCTTTTGGTATATAAATTAGTTGCCCATTGGATGGGGTTAAGGCAGAGTTCTGTTCAGGCCAGTTACATTTTTCCACACTAAATGTAATGGAACTTACTTTATTCTTAGCTTGCCGCAACAAAGTTGGGTCACAATATTATCCATAAGACCAGGTATGAGCAGCATAACATGTATAGTTTTTGTTCATGATCCAGAAATGCTGGCAACTTCCCTGGACCCGAGCCCATTTGAGATGGACTGAGGCAAAGCGGGAATCTTTCCTGTGGTCTGAAAAATGAAAACATGACATTCTTTTTGGAAATCATGGATGCCGCATCTTTTGGACTGGACTTGGACTTGTACTTATATAGCGCTTTTCTAGTCTTTCTGACCACTCAAAGCGCTTTTACACTACTCGTAACATTCACCCATTCATACCCATTCACTCACTGATGGTAGAGGCTGCTGCAGTAAGGGACCATCAGTATTAGCTAGTCTCATTTGTTCACATTCACACACCTCGGAACACAGAGGGAGCAATTCGGGGTGCAGTGTCTTGCTCAAGGACACTGCGGCATGTGACTGCCAGAGCTGGGATCGAACTGCCAACTTTCTGATTGATAGACTACCAACTCTACCCACTGAGCCACAGCCATTTTAAAGGAGGGAGGGACCACATGGCTTGTTTTCAGCGCACACTTCAAAAGTCAGCATGGTATGGGAATGCAAAGGTGCCATTGGCATGGCTACAGCTGGGAAGGTATCATTAATGTTGAATGATACATACAGGATCTGGCACAACATATGCTGCCATCCAGACAATGCCTTTTTCACTTTGCATTTTGTGTTTCAACAGCATGGCACTGTAGTAGAAGAGTCCTGGTGCTAAACTGGTCAGCCTGTTAAAAACATTTGGTGCATAATTACACAAAAAAATTGACAATGGAGACCTAAACTGTTGAGCAGCTGAAATCCTATCAGGCAAGAATGGGATATTTCACTTTCAAAACTTCTCCTGGGTTCCCAAACATTTACAGATTGATTTTAAAAGACGAGGTGATAGAACACAATGATAAACATGCCCCAGTCCCAACTTTCAAATGTGTTGCTGTCATCAAATTTAAAATAAGGATATATTTTTCATTAAACAAGGACATTTCTCAGTTTTAACATTTGTCTTTGCTATTACTGTCAAATTCAGGTTTTAAATGGTTTTACAAACCATCAGATTCTGTTCTTATTTAGATTTTTTACAGCGTCCCAAGTCCTATAGAATTGGGTTGTAGATCAAACACATCCTCTTTCGTTTTCTTCTCCCTCTGTTAAGAATAGTGTAGGGTTTTTTTCTGCTGTGCTGTCAAGGTGTGTGATTAACTCTGAGTGAGTCACATACAGGTGTTTTGCAATTGGAGGGAGGCCTCTAACACCGCCCCCTTCCCCAGGTTTTTAAGGTTTATGGTTGTGAGACAGCCTGCATCTTCACACGCGAGCTCAGCTGTCAGTCACTCACAGGTTATCTTTCATCACACTGGAGACAGTTGGGGGGTTTGCGGCTGGGGTGTCTGTGTTTACACGTTGACAGATTTAGACCAAGCTTAGATACATATGACTGATTCCTCTCTAGGGAAGAACACTGATAACAGGGCAGGTAGAGTTCTGAAGTTGTTAAGATAAAGAATTATAAGCACCATGACGGTGAAAAACAGAGTTCAATCTTGGTTGTAGATAAGATACATGCACACTGAATAAAAGAGCTTTAATGTTTTCTACAGGCAATCTGTGGCACCAATATTAGAATATTTCTGATTAATTTTAAGGGGGTTTGCACAGAGCCTGGGTTCCTCCATCCAATCCAGAGTCCTACCCTCCATCACAGAACTAGCTTGTCCTCGTGAGGGCTATTACCAATGTATTATAATGGTGATGACTGGTATTGTCACTTGCAGGGAGTAATGCAATGTGGATTTTCCTGAAAGGTGACCAGAGTGACGCAAAACCCTGTCTCAAGAGCACAAACTGAGTCATCTATCCAAATAAAATGCAATATACCTGCTGTAAGTACAGCACTGTCAGATATCTGTTAGCTTGTGTTGAAGCTTTGTGCGGGTATACATCAAGTAGTCCAAGTAGACAGCAGTTGGCTGTTACCTGGTTGTCTACAGGAATAGGTGACCTGATTGAGGTCATGCATTTTTTTTTTTTGCAGGCATACCGGATGGCTAATTTGAGACAAAGGCTGTAAATGTAATGTGTAATGGACACATTGCCTTTGTTTCAAAAGTGAGGCCGGTGCAAATGTTCAGCAGGGTAAAAATATACTGATTGCGATATGAGGCCTGATTGTGTGGGAGTGAAATGACCCTTCTTCTCACTTGTCTTAGTAAACATCTCTTTATTACTTTATGGCCACAACCACACATTTCAACTCTTCTTCAATGCAGCGTAATGGTTATTTTATAAGTAATGATGAGATTTAGATTCTAGAGCAGGACAAACTTTAGGGTGTGTCTACATATGATTGTCAAGTTATTACTGTGGTGACCTTTCAGCCAGTACAGAGATGAATTGATACCCACCCTATCCTCAAAATACGGTCGTTTCTAACTCAAAAGACCAAGACGGGGACAGATGAACTGCCAGGCTCAAGACCCCAAAAATATTCTTAAAGATCAAAGACTAGTAGGTGATACACTTCTATAAAAATCTATCATTTTAAACATCTACAATCCAGAAAGTTATTTTGATCTGACTAGGTGTAATATATTTGTTGCTGATTAGATTTCACACACATTTTTTTGACTTATTTTTTAAACACACTAATCCCTGACAAACTGACATGAAGCCAGGGCTATTTTCAAAATACAGTCTTTTTTTTTATTGTACTGCAATATTATATCCACATAAGACAAATATATGGAAAAACACAAGTTGTATGACAGAGTAAATGGTCTTACCTGTTTATACACCGGCTATTAATTGAGCCATTTATGTGAGACACAGTCCACTGTCTAAATTCTGTGTAAAAATGAAAACATTTGGATTTTTGTTTAAGTTAGCCAGTTTGAGTTGGTGGAGTTGTGTGAGCCAAACCTAGCCAAAAGCTAAACGATAAGTCCTGCGATGCTTGTTTACTCAAAAATACTTTTGAGTTTTAGATTAACTTTAGAAGTCTCCACTTTAAACTGAACTTAAATGCATGTTACGAAGTAACACTGACTAAAGATGTGTCTCCCAACTCTTATTTCACAGCCAAAGACAGCTAAAACGATTACAGTAAAACTCTTAAATTTTATGCAATTTCACTCATTGTATGTTTTCTTAAGAAATAGGGAGATTTTGAGGTTCTTCCTAGCTTACTATCCTCATTATGTGATGTTCAAACTGTTTACTTTGAATCATAGTATTATTTTTGAGAGCTGTTTTGCCATAAGATGTGTGATCACCTCAAAAAACCTACTGCAATACCTGCCCAGTACGAAACATCAAACAAACAGACACTAGAGAGACAGATATTCCCACAAAGGTAAGTGGAAGAAGCAGACCTAAAATATATTTCAAATTATACATTAGTATATTTGCCAGGTGGACAGAAACATAACTCTAAATTAATGCAAATGTTGTCTTTATCTGCTCAATGCGTAATTCGCAACTGTTTGCTAACAGTATCCCCATATCAGTTCACAGTAGATAATATATCAGTGTCTATTTACAGCTTGTTTGCACTGCAACAAAGCAGCTAAAAACTGGTTATTGCAGGTTTTAAATCCTCAAGTAACCCAAATCTACAAAACTTCCTGGCTATTATATTATCTGCTTTTTATATTTGTAAAGCACTTTGATTGAAAGCAGTCTATAAACAAATTATTATATCATTATATGTACATAATATTATATATCAGAAAAAAAAATTAATTAAACTTGAATCCATTTTTGAATTATTATCAATTAAGTTTTTGAAAATCTTCTGATACTGGTTGTTAAAGAGAGTTGATTATACTTGGATAGTTTTTACAAAACACATATCTGATCTATTGTAAAAAAAAAAAAAAAAAAAAAGACACCAAGATACGTCCACACATGTTCAACAAGATGACTCTGCTCCCACTCAATCTGTCATTTTATGAATGAGCAAACTCATCTCTGCGGCGCCTTTGCTATTGACCTGCTTTCTAACTTATATTACTATGCTGAGATGAGTTGTTGATACATATCAGCCTGAACCCCTCCCTCCTGAAACAATACAATCGTCCTATTTTCTTTTCCTTATTGAACACATTTCCCTCTAATATCTCTCTCTATGTCTCCTGTCTCTCCCTCTTCCCTCCCACCCCTACCATGGCTACCCTTGGGCTGGCGGCTCTAAAAATAATTGGAATAGTGACACACTGTTAAGCAGCCTTAATGAGCAGCTGGAAACTGCAGAGGTTGAGCATTCATCTGCAACTCATCAGTGATGGCTGGAAAATGTGGGCCAGTGATGGAGCGATAGCAGTAAAGTGAAGGTTGCTCTGGTTAAAGGATGTTCAGGGTTCACAGCCTCGCTAGCTAATGAGCAGGTAACGAACAGCCAGGGTTTCCATGACATGTGGAAAGAGGCGGGAGAAAAAAGTAGATAATTACATTTTTTAAAGTGAAATATTCTTCTTTACACCATAACTGTGATTTCTAACACTGTAGCTTTGATAGATTGTATGTTTTTATCATGACATAATTTGTCATACACAACTACATGGTTCAATGCAGTTTTCATGTCTTTGACAACACCTGGAATCTGATGTTAGAACCAGAGACTATATAAATAATGGACGTAGTATCTGTGACGTCACCCATCTGTTTCTGAAGTGCTGTTTTGAAGCCAATCATCGATGGGAGCCATATTGGAAATACTGAACTCAACCTAACTTCTGTCGAGCTAATGTGAGGTAAAGAAACAGGCTTTGAGCCTCCTAGCCAACAGCTACAGCCTGTCAATCAAGTCAGCTGTGCCTCTCGTAATGGAATACTTGTAATCTTAATATCTTAGACATTGCCATGTTATGAAGAAATTAATCCCCGTACAGAGTGTGTCGACCAAGAAATGAGCTATCCAGACTACATTCGTTTCTTTTAGCTGGCTGTAAACATGTTTATTTCTGCTGTAAAGATCAGCTTTTTTCAATGGGTGTGTATGTGGTTTCCTATACTTCCGGAGCCAGTCTCAAGTGGACATTTGAGAAACTGCAGTTTTTAACACTTCCGCATTGGCTTCAATTCTCACGGCCAGGGGTTGCTGCTTGGTTAGAACAGATAATGACTGACAATGTACCAAAAGACGCATAACATAACATATTCAGATATTATTCTATTTGTTGACAAAAACTGTAAATCTGCACTTTAAATGTGCGAAAATTCCCAAAAATTCTGATTAGTCTGGTTGTCTCCAATGTTTCTGCTTTATAAATGAAAGATTTTCTTTACAATTTTGCTAAAAGGTAATAAGACAATGATGTATAACACGTATGATTAATAAAATTACTTGAGCGATAAAACATGTTTTTTACTGACAACTTCACTGAGGAACAGTGTGAAAAAATTGAAAAACACAGATTTTTTTCAATCATTTTTATGCACTATTTTTTCAAAAGTATTCCAAACGTTGATCCAAACATAAAAACTGTGATTTACTGAGATAATCTACCTGAAAGAAAAAGCCTTACCATACTTATTCAACAATGATGAAGATGAATAATGATGATATAAGCAAAGAAAGCACCTTTATATTTGTGATTTGAAGCATAAAAAGGTGATAGCTGGAGACAGTCATGTTGCCTGAAATGACCTGGCAAATGGGGCAACTCTGAACCTGTGCCGAGGAGGCCAGACAACCCAAGGGTCAGACTGTGGCAGCTGGCATGTTTCTAAAAACAAGCAAGCACCCCCTCCTCCCTCACCTCCTCCGTTCTTCAGATACAGCAGATGCTGATCCCCATCTGTCTTACTGAGTCAGAGGGAGAGACGCACCTCCTTTTAATAAACCCACATCAAATCATCCGGTGACTGACAGCCTCAGAGTGTGACTCAGGCTTTGGACGGAGGTGGAGAGTGAAAAGGTTCAACAATGAGAGAGAGAGCAGAACTGAATAAAAGGACTTAAGGGAGGCAGAGTCATGCAGAGTCAGGACGAAGCTCCAGGCAGCAGACTATCAAAGCTTTCATCTCCATTCATCTGTCTCCTCATAAACAGCTTGTCTCTCCTCCTCAGGAGCAGTGTAACCTGGCTGTATGCCTCTCTGTCTGACTGTATGACTCTGTCCCATGTCAGCTCGGCTTCTTACATATGCTTGACCTGGTAAAATTCCACAGAACTCACTGCTCTCTGCTCGTCCAACTTCCAAGTGTTTCAGCCCGTAGTGACAACAATTTGTTACTGTTCGGATCCAGTTGCCCACTCGTAGGATGTTTTTCCAGCTGCTCACAAACAGGCTACCTCACTTCAAATGAAGCCTGAATAGGGAAAAGGCTCAACTTTAAAGAGAGTCCATCCTCTGACAACACTGTGAGTCATTGTTGTGAGTGGTCTCGCCTTGTTCCCATGAGTCTCAAGAAGCTGTTCAAGTACATTGTGGAGGCTTTGGCTGCCACTGACAAGAAAGAATTTCTACAGAAATTTGACTTCTCCGGATATCTGAATCACATTTGGTGAAGTCTGCAAACAGGGAAATAAGTTGGGGTTTTTTTCATTTTGCTATAGCCCTATTTAATTTAACATTTTATTTGAAGGTTGCTGTACAAATATGAACAGGATTTTTGTCTACTTGGAATAAAGTTATAATAAAGTTATGTGAACACACAACACTCACAAATTTAAGCATCTACAAATCAAAAATAGCAATCAGAGTTTCCGTAGTGACACACTTGCCTTGACATGAGAGAATTTGGGGACGTATTGGAAGAGATTTATTTGTTTGAAAAAAATGTACATACAATGTAATTACAGTGCTTTGAGCAGTCAAGTCCTTCAAAGTACACAAACAGAATAGCAGTATTGGCAAGAAGAGAAAGACAATGCCAGTCACATACTACAGGAAGGTGCTGAAGCTTTCAACATCACTAAGATTAATTTGTAAGCTAGCTAGCTAGCAGCAGCACAGTACATTAGTGTATCTACAAGTGTTTATGACTTCACACCTCTCACAGTTTCATCAAAAATGCCTCGTTTTCAGGACCCTGGCAAAAAGCAAAAGATGATGCCAATTGTGCTGGAGCTGTCCACTTAAATATCTTGTGAATAATAGAAAGCTCTAACTGATGACATATTCCTCAAATTTAATTGATTCTTGAGCTTTAAACAGAATTTTTATTTTTGATGAAACAGTACAAGGTGTGAGGTGGCAAAAAGCTGCAGACACACTACTGTACTGTGCTGTACTGTTGCTTGCTAACCAGCTAGTTGCTAATGAACCATAGCCCTGTGCTGCTCAAAGTTGAAGATGACATTTTTTTATTGGATAACTGGCTAAGCATATTTGGTTTCAGAGGAAATATGACTGCAGTTGTTATGAGACAAAAAATAAATCATCACTATTATTGTTTTTTTGTTAAACGGATGCTCAACATGACAGAAAATTTAACCTTAATATGCTGAAAAGACAAAATATTTCATATTGCCTTTGAAAGAGTGGATATCACAAACTTGTTAGCAAACTTTTAGTTGTCTATGAGCTTGGACTTTATTTGTCCACTTTTAACTTCTAAATGCTGCACTTCAATCAACTGCTAGTCGCTGTCTGTGTCTGTCTGCTGTCTGGATCTCAGCGGGGAGGATATAGTAGATTGTAGTAGAATTATTTTTACACAAAGGACCAGGTGAGTGCTAAAAGACGAGCTGAAACATGTAATGTAGCTCTCTAAAGCTAAGTACAGAAACAGATTCAGGTGAAAAATACCCTCTCATGTTTTAAGGTTTTTCCGCTGTATCATTTGATACATTTACGAGGTAGAATATTGATTGAAAGTGCTTTAATGGTTTGCGATTTTTATTGGTCTGTCCTAACCCCAGTGCACCACATCTTCTGTTTTTGCTGTACAGATTTAACTTTATTTTTGCTGTCGGAAATGGCTCATACAACCATCTGCCAGAAGGCAAAAACCGCAGCAGTAGAGCAGACGAACTCAGAGATCACAGATAACTCGTCTGATGAGTCACAGACCGGAGGATGACAGATGAGAGCTATCAGTTAACTGTGGGATGTAACATGACACCACACACACACACGCACACCCACACACACAATTTTAACACTCACACAGTCCACCATGACCAATATAAACTCACATATAGAGTTCTATGGTGAATTACTCACGTTCATTTGAAATTCATAAGTGCACAGAGTGGTACATCAATAAAATAGACCAGCTCACATAGTGATGAAATTCACACACAGTGTTAGCTGGTGACAAGGTAATACTGAAAAAAAATAATGAAAAATATTGCTTTATCTGTAGAAGCTTAAATAATATACATTTGTATAATTCTGTGTACTACCAAATAACTATTGATGCTTTTGTGGCATTAGAAAAATTATTCTTCTAAATACAATGTAAATCTTTTTTCAAAAACTGTATTGTCACCTGTCTTGATACCTGTGGATTTTGGGATGTTTCTGTTTTATTTCATCGCCTTGGCGGGCACTTTCAAATTGTAAATTAAGTTTATTTTTATGCATTTATGCAAAAAAAAATGTTAATTACAATTCCCTTATCTAGTGTCTATATTCTGTTGTATCTTTATGCAGGTCTTGCATTGGTTATACAAAATGAACATGAACGTTTACTGTCCTGCAGTTCAGGTGTCAATACGGTCAATAGAGTTTACACAGCTGTGACAACCTGAATGCATTTGCACAAACTGAAAGATAAAACATATCAATTATTACAGGCAGAAATTCCAGGTCCCTCGTTATTCTTACTCTCTACAGCTTTCTGTTCCTATAGTCTAATAAATTACGCAAACATGTCCAACGTAAAATGGGATCACTACTTTTTGCGTGTCAATGTGCAAGCCAGCTGCTTGTGCCGATCCCTTTTTCATTTCATTCATAACACAGAACAAGTTTTCAACACAAGGTGAAACACTTTTCTCCTCTTATTCCGATTATTCAACCAGCTCATAAAATTCCTCCCGCTTCAATAAACCCATGGTCTGCTGGCTGTGAGTCATTTACTGCTGTGTAAGTAGCAGAGCAGACTGGCCCAGATGGAGCCAAACACTGCTGTCCCTGATCTGAACTGCACATGGTTTTCAGAGCACCAATGAAGTCTTTTCCCCGCTGACCTGCAAGATAGTCAATCCAGAGTGCAAACAGAATTTTTCCGGTCCCTTGTCTGGGCTAAAACACAAGAATTGAGTGAATTTGTAAGTTTATTTTCAAAATAAATCTGGTCCATTCCCTCACTTAATTTTTCAACAGAACTATGGCTTCATTGAAGTATCAGAAGAAGTGAAACAAAGGGATGGCCTGGAAAGTCCTCTGACTAAATGTACAATAAACAGTACACAAAAATGTCTTCCATTGTTTATATAGCCCTGCACATGAGAATGTATGTACGAATACAAGTTGCAACACACTTGTGAGACACACACACACAGGCTGAAGACACGAAGACGAACAAGTTTTACTGCTAGAAGGGGGAGGATGGATCCTTTATTTAACCCTTTAGGATGAGGTTAAAACACCTCCACACTACACATGTTCAGGCTGCACACAAGCTTTTCTGCACAGTATTGTAAAGTGAGCAATGTTACACCACCACAGCTGGGTCAACCTTGACCAGCCGCCCACGCCCCGCTGTGCAACAGGATCTCGCCTTTCCCACATTATTTCCCTCCACATCATTGCCACAGAGCAGATCAGGACAGATGGCTTCATATCTCGTTGCAGCACAGTTTTAGTATTCTGCTGCCTGGCTAAGCTGGCTGTCCTCACTCTGCACACAGAGGCTGGCTAATAATTTGTCAGCCCCTGTGGGGTATGAGGCCAGCATGTCAACAACGAGCCCAGTGTTTCGAAGGCCAGAGATGGAGATTAGAAAGCTGAGGCTGATCCGGCCACTCTGTAAGGGGGAGGGGAGGAGGGCAAAAAGGAAGCAAGGGGAGAGAGAGGGTGGTATTCCTGGGTCTCTCTCAGAGAGGGAGTGTAGCTCACACTATGTTTTGCAACAGTCATGTCTCTTCGTGACTCAAGTGACACTTGTGGGGTATAATTTTTGCTAAAAAAATAGTACCCTCATGCTGGCAAGAAGCACCCTAACCTACACATTTATCTATTTCGCCACAATAAGACGCAGGTATGGTGTTCTCTTCATGCAAACAACACCAGTGTTTTCTCAATCCGGGAGGTGTTGTGCAACAGTGTTCCCTCCTGTGCAGGTCATAAGGCTAACCCACGGAAATCTACTGACAGACAAAGGTAAACTGGTATCAAGATTACAGGAAAAAACATGTTTCTTCAGATTCAAAGTGAACCAAAACACAAGAAGCAAGAAAATCATTTCAGCACATTCACAAGTTGACTCCCCTCTGTTATCAGTTGCTGAAACAGCCCTTTGCTACACAATGTACCTGCTGCCCACACAGCTGCACGAAGCTCCATCTACGCTCCATCACCTGGGACACAAAACATCTTGTTCTGTGTTTTTAATCCCAGGCCTGCAACTACCAGTAGCAAAAATATTCCCCCTCTGCATGTACAAGTAAAAAGGCTCCTGTGAGTCCAGGAGCTGAAGATGATAAAATGCACACAACTGACATCTAGTGGCTCACAGCTGTACCCTCAGGAAGTGTTGGAATTGCTAAACTAGTAAATGAAATGACTGTTTTACAAACTGTACACCAATGAATGAAGAGCGGAGTTCAAAAATGTGGACCAGAGTGGGGTTAGTGGCCTTTTGTGGCTCCAGAGGAGGAGTATAAAGTCCAATCATTTATTGAGTCAGAATTAGTTTTAGCTGAAGAGTAGAACCTTTAAAAAAAAATGAGAGAAAAGCTAACCAAACGTCTGTTGCCTGCCCCTCTTATCTCTGCCAAGGGGTAGCAGCCACAGACCTATACGGTAGCAACTACCTGCTACGTTAGTCGCTACTAGCATAATGCAGCCACATCAAACAGTTGAGGGTTAGTGTCAGTTCCGGGTAATGTAGGCACCAGGATTTTAGGAAGATGGATGTATAATTGAAGACAATTATTCTGGTTCTGTCATATTGCCATTTTTGTGTCAGACAACATTATAGAAGAGCTCTGGACACTCCGGATAATTTCCTGCAGTTAAACACCAAACAAAAATGAGGTCCTCATTATTGCCTCTGACAGCAATGCAGCTAAGGTTATCAATTACTTGGGCTCTCTCTCTACCGCTTTAAAAAAATCTCTTGGAAATCTTGGTGTTACTTTTGATCATAAATCAGCTCTTCGACCAACACATTAAATCAATAACCCGTTCATGCTTCTTCCACCTTAGAAACATAGCTAAAATTAAATCCATCGTCTCACACACAGAGCTAGAAATGCTTGTTCATGCGTTTATTTCCTCACGGCTTGACTACTGCAATTCTCTCTTCACCAACTACAATGAATTCAAAACGCTGCCGCAAGACTGTTAACCAGGTCCAGTAAAGCATCCCACATCACTCCCATCCTATTCTCCTTACTGGTTACCAATCACATTCAGAATACAGTTTAAGATTCTCATATTAACATACAAAGCAATCCATCATCAAGCACCCTTGTATTGTCTTGTCGACATTGATTCTCTGTAAAGCACTTTGTGACTATGTCTGTGAAAGGTGCTATACTAAATAAAGTTTACCTACTACTTACTTACTTACTATCTTTCAACCACATTGTCATAGGCTAAATGTTGTAGGAACATATTAGATCAAAACAACACGCAGGCCCTTTCCAGGTTGTACTGTGTTCAGAGGACACCATGTGTTACATTTTCAGTGAAATGTATTAGCCCAGTAAAGGGTAGTCTGTATTAAAATGGGTGAAATATCAAGAGGACAAAACAGGTTTACCATCCATGCATCATACAAGCTGTAAATTTAAACAATTATCATGCCTGAACAATCCAGGGGAAGGTTACAGTACCATCAAATATTCTCCATGAGCCACAAAACTTTGTGTTAAACCATTGAAATAGTTAATTTATACCTGAATAAATGATGTGTTTATATGTGCAGTGCTAGTGACAACCTTTTTCAGCTGCAGCACAAAACAAGGTAAAAGGTGAACTCATGCTCGAGGAAGAAAGCTGCTCAAACATAAACAAGATGTTAATCTGAATCCACTGTCTGCATTTGATCACAGGGCAAAAGCACTACACCATTCATACACAAGATCCAGCCACAGGCATGTAAGCAATTTTAAATTTCTCTGCAAATAAAGTAATTTTTACTGTGTACAAAGAGGATAAAACCATGAATGCTCGCTTGTGTTAGAAACATGAACAGTAGGTGGACCTAGCATGCAGTCTGTACCAAAGAATAACACTGAATTTCATCACCAGGCTTCTGACGTCAAGATGACGAACAAGATAGGCAACAGAATACCTCCTTTATGTCCCTGAACAATCCCTCGATGTACCTGACAAGTCCTCAAATCAAAGCTGTATGCATGAAAAGATAAGAGCACAAAAAAAAAAAAATACTAGTACAAAATAGCTTCAATCACGTTGGTTACAAGAACCAGCAGCATCTCACATACACTGAAGTTTTCTCAGGTGGTTGTAAGGTGTGTGTTATAATTGCTTTGCACTGTCGCTTCCTCTGCCTTGTTTTGCAACTAATTCTTTACTTATTAATCAAAGTAGAATCTGGTGTTCCCGCCCAGGTTGGGACATCCATTGATTCTGTCTGGGAATTTGTACGTCAGTGAGCAAGCAGACATCAAAGAGATAAAGCATAGCTCTCCCTTGTGTTACAAACGTTAAAAGGGTTTCCTTTTTGTTTTTTAATTTCCGCCTGTTTTGTCAGTGATTAGTACTGCGACTCACCTCACCTGGATGGTTGTGTGACATTTCTACCCTTAAGTGCTTCCTGAAGCCTGTGACACATGCAACAGAAATGATTCACTTTGGTTTTTTCTTTTTGATGAAACATGCAGACAAGATATCTGCGGAACAACATTTGAAACAATTCAACGTTTAAATCAGGGCGGGTTTATTGCATTCATTCAGTAGAACTCAATGGAGAAAAAATGTGGAGAAGTTTTTTTTTTCAAGCCAGTTAACTTTTGCACTTGTTTGCAAAGATAGTTGCAATACACAATTGTGGTTTGGCCCTTAGTGCAGTCATTTAATTTCACTTGTTTTCAACAGTGGTACCTCTTTTGTCAGGGTGTACAGTCAAGACTTGCGCATTAAGTAGAAAGAAGGCTCTTACACTGCCAATAAGGGTTTCACTGGCCTCAATATTTGTAAATATCATGCCTATGGTGTTTGTCCTCTTTCAGGGGAGTTCAGCTTTAATAAAGTATCTGATTATATGTGGGGGGTCATTTCAAACAAAGTGCTGTAGGGGATAATAAAACCATAAAACACTGAAAACAATAGTTTACCTGTAGCAGCAATGAAAGTTATGACATACACTTAAACAACATGTCTAAGTATTAATGCTTTTGCTTGTATTCAAAGATCTTTAAAAATCTATGAGGAAGTTTAAATGTTTACAGCAGGTTTATGCAAATGTATTGGGAGGAAATATGTCAATTAGCTTGTATGGATGACAAACAGCCAGGATAGTTTTGCATGCAGATTTACATAGACACCAACACTGAGGTGAAGACAAAGTATTGTATTAGATTGGCATTAATTAAAAGCCCATAGTTTTTACCGGGCATATAGCATAGTGATAACATTAGCAGTATATAGTGTGACCACTGTTTAAATAGTGCGTGGGTTGCAGTGACAGGGTTAATGTAGTGTCCTTTTCACCAAGATGACATGAAGAGCCACTCACAAAAGAACAACAACAAACATTTGCAAAGTAATACATGCGTGGTTTTACTTAGAACAACTCAGGACAAGCAGCAACCAGACATCTGCACTGCTTGTGTGCTCATGACCTCAGAAAGCAACACCAAAGAGAATCAAAGAGCAAACCACAAGCAAATATCAGGAAAATGGCCCGGAAAGATGAACCACACACACACGCACACGCGCGCGCGCGCGCACACACACACACACACACACACACACACACACACACACACAGACAGAGAGCACAAAGTGGGTTTTTCCTTTCATGCCCATGCCATCCAATGCAATGCCCCTATTATAATTCCTTCAAAATAAAGGTTCTTTCAAACTAGTCCAAGTCACAAAAATAGTGTAAATAATACATATTTTTTTTATACCACAAATGTAAATGCAGGTCAATATTACAAGGACAATTTCACTTGATTTGCAGTAAATTGGTATTACACTTTCAGGTGGCCGAAGAGAGGAGGGGCCAATCGTACCAACATACTTTGAGTGACTTTGCATGCAACAATTTTGTTTGTTGTGTCTGAACTGACACATACCAATGCTGTCCTCTTTATTCTAGCTTTCTTCTGCAGCTTTTCAGCAGCATGGCTGCTCCTTTCCCTCTGCTGATTTTATGCCTTACCTTCAGATTGAGTCACAGTGTGACTTCACCTGAATGGTTCAATAACATATCTACCAGTCTCTTTGATTTGCCTGGGGACATCATGCTTGGAGGGCTATTCTCAATCAACGATCTCACCAGCAACCTGACACAGAGGAGAGAGCCGAACAACATCAGTTGTGAAAGGTAATAAAATATTGTATTTTTGACACTGAGCACTTAGTAGGACTATATATTGCCAAAATGTATGCATTACCTCACTTAAAGGGCTTGTCTCTTGTTTTCTCTGCCTGTTGTCCCCAGTGTGAATAATTTTGGACTGGGTCTTGCTCTAGTCATGAAATATGCAGTGGATGAGATCAACGCAAATCAAATTCTACTCCCTGGTCGGAAATTAGGGTTTAAAATCTATGACACATGCAGACAATCCGCCGTCGTAGTGAAACCAACTCTCTCTTTCCTCACTGGAAAATCAACCAATGCATTGTCTGTGGAGTGTAACTACACCGACTACGAGACCAGCATGTCAGCCGTGATTGGTCCTTACAGCTCAGAGATGGTGTCTGTAATAGGAAAACTGCTGGGATTCTTTCTGATGCCACAGGTTTGATTAAAAAAAATATTTAAGACTTATTTGAAATGTCACAAAAACATAAATAAAGATCAAAGTAAATTCATTTTTGCATCAACCCCCCTGCTCCCCTACAAGTATCCCTTGAGAGACACTCCTTTTTTTGCTGTGCAATGTACTTTCTCCAACATGCAATATACATTTCTCACCATGCAATATATATTATCTACTGTGCACGATACATTTTTTATTAGCAGTATGCAATATATGGAGTAAATGTTCACCATGTCACAGTGGATGTCTAAATCTCATGCTCTTTATTATCATCATTGTGTACGGATAATAAAGACTTTCTCTTCTACTGTATTCTAAATTTTAAATGTTCAGCTCAACATCTCCATCTACAGTGTTCCTAATGGAGCTAACTCAGAAACAGTAAATGCACATTCTGTCATTCAGTCAATGATGCGCAGAGCTAGTGGTGTTGTAAAATATGACTCTTCTCACTACAGATTAGCTATGGCGCCACCAGTGACAAATTTAGCAACAAGCTCCTCTACCCGTCCTTCTTCCGCACTGTGCCCAGTGACAAATGGCAGGTGGAAGCCATAGTGCTGCTGCTGAATGAGTTCCAGTGGAACTGGGTGGCCATTGTGGGCAGTGAAGAGGAGTACGGACAAGGAGGGGTGCAGGAATTCTCCAAAATAGCAGAAAATAAGTCTGTCTGTGTGGCCTATCAGGGCCTGATTCCTGTGTACACGGACCCTGAACCAGTTGTCAAGACCATCATTGACAACATTAAAACAGCTAATGTTGGTGTGGTGGTGCTGTTTTCTCTCCCAACGTCTGCTGAGATCTTTTTTAAAGAGGTTAGTAGCGCAGAGAATTATCTAACAGAACTTTGAAGACGTAAAAAAAGATGTTATAGAAAAATTAACAGTTCAATCAATCCAATCTTTTCTAGGTGATCAGAAGGAACATGACAGGTGTATGGATCGCAAGCACAAGCTGGTCAATCCACTACCAACTGACCTCTCTCCCAAACATCCAGTCAGTCGGCACAATAATTGGATTCACTGACAACATGCAGACCCTGGATCTGCTGAGTCCCTACACACTGGAACTCTTAACTAAACTGAGTGAGGAGAGGGCGAGGACGCCTCAACAAACACCACCACCAAAGTATGGAAATCCTGACAATCCCTGCCCACACTGTTGGGGCTTGTCACCTGCTAATATCAGCCTGGTGGAGGACCCTGTAGTGAAGCGCTTAGCTTTCGGTGTGTATGCTGCCGTCTACAGTGCAGCACAGGCACTGCACAATCTGCTGGAATGCAATGCCACTGCCTGCATAAGGGGACCAGAAACCAAAATCTATCCTTGGAAGGTAATTTTTTGATCTATTGCTTTGTTTTCTATGTTTTAAAGGATATTATTTATAACACAGCACCTTAATTGCATTGTGTATTAATCTTCTTTACAGCTATTGGAGGTTTTAAGAAATACATCAGTAGAAATAAATGGCACAAATGTGGTGTTTGACAGTGATGGCAACCCAAACATTGGTTACAATATGATCCAGTGGGAGTGGGAAGACACTATTTTAAAATTTAGGCCAGTTGGAAGCTTTTATCAAACACTGACCATCAACAAGTCCCAGTTCATTTGGCACACTTCAAACTCTGAGGTAAAATCTAATGTTTATAGATATTTGATGTGAAATTTCTGACATATTCCCTTTTGATAATATGTTGTTAAATTACCACTTATCATAATCCAGTACTGTTCCTGGAGAGTTGAATAGAGTTGAATTGTGGATATGTAACTGCGATGTCACAACATTTGCAGGTTCCTAAGTCCACCTGTTCAGCAGCATGTGCGAAAGGACAGGTCCGCAGAGTGAAGGGCTTCCACTCCTGCTGTTTTGATTGCATTGACTGTCAGCCAGGCACCTACCAGGCAAATGAGGGTAATATGTTTCCCGAAATGTCTCACGACTTTGGTATTATTTAATTAATCATTGCATTATTATTTAACTATTATTTAAGAGAAAGGTGCAACATTTTGGGGGAAAAATGTGTTTTAAAATCTGTTTCATAAGAAGAACTTTTCAAAATAAAAAAGGTGGCCTGTGTGCTTTGATTTTATAGTTCAAACTATTTATTTTATTCCTATTTGCCATCAATTCATATTTGAATTGTCACAAACTGTCAGATTAACCCAACTTTCCAACAACAAAACAGTTTTTCTTTCTCTTTTTTAAATACATCAATTCTATAGTTCATGATACGATTGTTTGACAACTGTTGTTGTTACAGTAGTTCATTCTAGCTGGGTAAGCTTTGTGCGTATGTCAGATATTCTGGTAGAATGAGGGTGAGTAGTGATAAAATCAAACGCTACATCACTTGCAGTAATGGTTTGATTTGATTTGGCCGTCTGCTTGTTAACCAAACCAAATTTCCTCTTGTGCTTTCTGACTAACAGAGGACATCCAGTGCACTAAGTGCCCAAAGGGTGAATGGTCTCTGATCCGCAGCACTAACTGCACTGAACCCACCTTTGATGTTTTGTCTTGGGACTCCACTGAGGCTCTGCTGATCATCCTGGCTGTTGTGCTGCTGCTGATATGTCAAGGTTCAGTGGTAGTAGTGTTCCTGAAGTACCGTGGAACCCTTATGGTGAAGGCCTCAGGGGGTGTCCTGAGTTTTGTGGCCCTGCTAAGCCTGATGGGAGCTTGCCTTTGTCTGCTGCTCTTCCTGGGGCAGCCAGGGGATGTGGTGTGTCATCTTCAGCTGCCCCTCATCAGCATTTTCCAAACAGTTGCCTTCTCCATTATCATGTTCATCTCTCTGCAGGTGAGGATACAAGTTAAAAGAATTATTTGCTGTTGTTCAGACCAAGAGATTTGATTGGACAAGAGGCATTCCATGAGTGCTCATATACATTACAACATCACAGTGACTTTTACTGGTATCGCCCTGCCTCAGGTGTTCTAAAAATAGTTAATTCACATTACAGGAAATCTTTTGTATGGATTTATTTAACTGTTACCTGAGTCACACAGGTCACATATGAAAACACACATGAATGTGCAGGATACAGGCATGACAGGCGTGACATAGTGAGTAGACAAAACAGCAATTGTCCTTGACAATATTTGGATTATTTGGCAACAATAAAGTTCCTGTGTAGTTGCAGAATCAATGTTTGAAAACACCCACCACTGTTCACTCCTGTCTGCAGCTAAAAAAGCTGTTGTTTAAAAGTCATTAAATATTTCAATCACACTCAGGGTGGTGCTGTTGTGCTGAATATCAGCACAGCTGTGACTATCTTCTGAAAGGAATCAGAACAGCAGCACTCCCTCTGAAGGGATATAGCTTAAATAGGGGACAAGTCAAATAGAGCATGTTGTAATCAACCCTTTTTTCAAAACAGATAGTCTACGTGTCAGAGTTCCCAGAGATGGCTGCCTCCCACCTGCATGTACTAAGGTGCTATGGAAGCTGGCTGTTTTTGCTGGCCTGCTGTGCTGTGCAGGCTGGTATCTGTGGCTGGTATGTCCAGGCTGGGCCCTCTCTGTCAGAATATCGAGCAAATATGACAATAAACTTTGTTAGAGATTTTCTAGCATGTCCAGTGGAATCCTTGGGTGGGTTTGCATTAATGCAAGGTTTAAACTGTGCAATGGCCCTGGCATCTTTCATGTGCACCTTCATGGCAGCAAAGCCTCCTCACCAGTATAACCTTGCCAGAGACATCACTTTTTCCTCCCTGATCTACTGTGTGTTTTGGGTGACCTTTATTCCAATCTACATAGGCTTGGATACAAAGAGCAAGTCGATTGTGAATGTGTCTTTCACTCTGGCAAGCAACTTCGGACTGATGGCAGTCTACTTCTTCCCAAAATGCCACTTCCTGCTGAGAAAACCTGAACTCAATACCAAAGAACACTTCTGTACCTTTCTAGAGGGTGTCCCACCAATACCTGCCCAGGAAGAACCACAGCCAAACCCAGAACCAGAACCAGCACAATAAACTATAGCAAAATTGCACAGATTAATTTCTGGCAATAAGTTAGAATTTGTATCATTATTCTTGAGAAAAATAAATTTGCATTTGTTTTGAATTTATGAATTAACTAGCTTTGGCCTACTAGGTAAGAAAACAAACTGTACTGATGAATACCATGACCTATAATGTGATATGAATCTGTAGTTGTAAAAACAAGATGCCTACATAGCCTCAATCATGTACCAAGTATTCAAAAAGCAGAATAACATTTGTTTATATTCACTATAATAAAGTCTATAACTGGATGATTCTTGTAGTTTTGGTTTTAGAGAACAATTGAGTCCCTTTTGGAAGACAGCTAATGTTGAGGGCTGATGAGGCCTTATAAACCTGATACATTTATGAATTAATTCTGTAAGTTCAAAGTTGTCAAAGAAACGAGGTAAGAAAATATACAACATTTCTTTACAAACGTGTGGTGTTGTACAAGCTGCAAGGTCGAATAAATGAAAAGACGCAAGTACACTTCCAGCATCTTAACACTGCTTCTCAAAACAGTTAATATTAATGCAAGAAACACTTTCACCATTTACATACACACTGTACACTGTACTGTACACACATTTGTCTAGGGTTGCCAACTTTCTCACTACTAAATAAGGGACAGGTGCACAGTGCCATGGTGGTGTGTGAGCATGATGTGTTAATTCAGCGTATATTCATATTCTGATTCAACTGGAAATGCAGAAAGTGTGTATATTCACTTTAATCCTTACTGTATCATTATGTAACCTCATATGAATAAACCTCAAAGAAACCACAATTTATCTCTTTACATAAAAAATCAGGCAAAATATAAATAAAATGCAACAGAGGAGTATGACTCGCCAAATGTACTTTTTCCATGGATACTTTTTGCTGCTCTTGACCGTAGACTGTAAATAAAAACGCTCTTGACTGACTCAAGCAGTCTTTTGTCCTTTTGCACAACCAGAGAGAAGTCCTTACATGACAAGTCACAGTTTACAGATATTTGAAGTTCATTTTTGATCAGCTCTGCGCTGCATCTGTTTCTTGAGTCTGACCATTTAATGGCCATCAGAGAGAAAATCCTCTCCTCACTTTTTTTGCAGGTATAGAACTGATGCGGGTGAGGGGTCCTGTGATTGTATGACAGGCAGTGTGATTGGCACTTGATCTGCCACTGCCGTTTTATCTGATCTAGAATCTGTAGACTGCAGTCTGCTGTATTTACAAGAGTTAATAGTCAATATATGGGACAATTGAGGTCCCGTATAAAACATACCAATTTAGCCCAATATATCAATCAATCAATCAATCAATCAATCAATCAATCAATCAATCAATCAATCAAGCTTTATTTATATAGCACATTTCATACAAATCAAATGCAACCCAAAGTGCTTTACAGCGATTGAAAAACAAGAAAGAAGCAAAAGTAAAACAATGGCAAGACATATTAAGGGAAAATAATAATAATGATAATAATAAAAATAGTACTAATAAAAAATAAAAATAAAAATAGATTAAAATAGAGACTAAAATAGAGACCAATGCACACCAACAATAAAATATGTGTTATTAAAATAAGTTAAAGCATCAAAATTAATTAAGAATACAAATATTTAATAAGTTTTTAAAAAGGTAAGGATAAGAGTTGAAAATAAAACTAAGGCTAAAAATATTAATAGAAACTGAGTAGATAAATAAAATAAATAAATGAATGAATAGGTAAATAAAAATGGAATAAGATAACAGTTATAATTGCTAAAATAATAAAGCAGCATTTAAATCAATATTACAATAAAAGGTAAGTAACAAAATTGTTAAACCCTACATAAAAGCCAGACTGAATAAATGTGTTTTTAGTTTACGTTTAAAAGTCTCAATATACGGGATGTCCTGGCTAATACGGGACAGTTTTCAACAGTTTCTCAATTTACTCAGATTTTCTTTTTGCTAGTGTGTCAGCCAAGGTAGCAACATGCCCATGTGATGTCTTCCGGGTTTGACCAAGAGCTAAAGGCCTTCAGGGATGCCTTCAGGGATGCCAGGCAGCTCATCCTCCCCAGTGATAGTGGTTTTAAAAAATCTTGTAATGTTACAGGTGGCTCAACCACGGTAAAGCCAACATTGTCCACTAAACATCATCGTGAATACAGAACTCCATACACCTGAATGTAGCCTGTCAGGCTTTACTCAGGGACATGGAGACCCTAATACCTAGCAACGGTTGCTAACAACAATTAATGTTGTAGTTTGTCAGCTGTGCGTCCTCAGAGACTCCACCGTGTTTTCACTTTGAACTTTCAGCTGGTGAGTCCCTAACTTATTTTTCTTAAACAGCTTACACCTTTTCGAAACCTTCAACCCTTTAGAATGTTAACTAACAACTTACAAGTCAAATAAGTTAATTCTTCTGTAACAGCTAGCTAGTAATCATTGCTAATTTGTTTGGTTAGGCTAGGTACCAAATTAGCTTTGTGCACTATAGGCAGTTTGTATGACCTCACATGCATTACAAGGCCTTCACTATTCTGCTGACGTAATGATAAGACTCAGATTTAACATTTGTGTTTCAGTAATCAAGAATGATAAAAGCTAAACTTTGTTTACCATGAAATAAAGGTGGATTGGCAGTGCCAGACATTTACCAATAGTATTTATCTTATAATGCTACCATCACATGGGCAGGGCAAAGCAAGGCAGCTTTATTTGTATAGCGCATTTCATACACGAGGGCAACTCAATGTGCTTTACATTAAAACATTAAAAGCATTGGAAACATTCAGACAAGCACAAAAGAGCACAATTAAAATGACAAATATAATAAAACAGAAAAGAAAAGGAAAATTAGAATATATTAAAAATTACATTAAAATTCTAATTTAAAGTGAGCTAAGACAGGAAGCCAGTGTAGAGATCTAAGAACTGGAGTGATGTGGTCTACTTTTTTGGTCCTTGTTAGGACTTGAGCAGCAGCATTCTGTATGAGCTGCAGTTGTCTGATGGACTTTTTAGGGAGTCCTGTAAAGACCCCGTTACAGTAGTCTAGTCTGCTAAAGATAAATGCATGGACGAGTTTTTCTGCATCCTGCTGAGATATAAGTCCTTTAATTCTTGATATATTCTTAAGGTGATAATAGGCTGACTTTGGAATGGTCTTAATGTAGCTGCTGAAATTAAGGTCTGAGTCTATGACTACACCATACATGGGGTTATGGCAATACTAATTTGACAGAAATTATTGCTAATATCAACAACAAAATATCATTGGCTTATTTGTGGTATTATCCATATCCTCCTGCAGAACTTGACAATCCAGTTATTATTTTCTCTTGCAAAATTGCCAAATTAATTCATAATAGGCTTAAAAAATTACTGAAGTTCTCTCCCATCTTGCCATATATGGCATAACCCTCTTTCTGAAGCAGGTGGAAAACAATTAGTCAACCACAGGTGGCAGCAGTCTAATATCAATTGCCTGAGAGATATAATCAGGGATGGAAATATAATTTCATATAACATCTAAAAGAACAATATAATCTTAGCGATACATCCTTCATGCATTACCAACAAATAAATTCTATAATTAAATCTAAGTTACATAAAGGAGTGCCACTGGCTACAGAGAGAGGTATTGATGATAAGCTGAGGGAAGTTGTTGCTAAAAGAGGATTGGTCTCAAATATATATAAACTAGTGAGCCTCTCCATAACTCAGAGTAACTCACCCACACAACTTTGGTGGGAGAAGGATATAGGGGGTTCTCTTTCCACAAGTAGCTGGCAAAGAATATGGAATACCTCCAGAAGATGAGACAAATGCCCTCACAGAGATCCTTCATGTTGTTGTTCCAAAAGCTTTTTCATAATGTATATTAGCTGACAGAACAGAGGGGTTATCTATGACACATATGATATTTGTAACATTGGGTTGTCTAGCTGCTAAAGTGTGTGCAGCTGGTTAGAAGAGTTTGTAGACCTAATCGGGATGGATTATTTTTATAATCAGCAATATTAACACAAACTTACACTTTACATGAACTTCAAGCTTTAAGTATTATTGATGCTCCCAACCTCTGTCGTCCTTCTGTTTTTGTTTGTGGTAGTCTTCTTTCTTTAATTTATTTTGTGTGTCTGTGTGTGTGTATATACAGTGGGGCAAAAAAGTATTTAGTCAGCTACTGATTTTGCAAGTTCTCCTACTTAGAAAGATGAGAGAGGTCTGTAATTTTCATCAGAGGTACACTTCAACTATGAGAGACAAAATGAGAAAAAAAATCCAGGAAATCACATTGTAAGATTTTTGAAGAATTTATTTGTAAATTATGGTGGAAAATAAGTATTTGGTCACTCACAAACAAGCAAGATTTCTGGCTCTCACAGACCTGTAACTTCTTTAAGAAGCTCTTCTGTCCTCCACTCGTTACCTGTATTAATGGCACCTGTTTGAACTCGTTATCTGTATAAAAGACACCTGTCCACAGCCTCAAACAGTCAGACTCCAAACTCAACCATGGCAAAGACCAAAGAGCTGTCGAAGGACACCAGGAAGAGAATTGTGGACCTGCACCAGGCTGGGAAGAGTGAATGTACAATAGGCAAGCAGGTTGGTGTGAATAAATCAATTGTGGGAGTAATTGTAAGAAAATGGAAGACATACAAGACCATTGATAATCTCCCTCGATCTGGGGCCCCACGCAATATCTCATCCCGTGGGATCAAAATGATCATGAGAACGGTGAGCAAAAATCCCAGAAATACACGGAGGGACCTGATGAATGACCTGCAGAGAGCTGGGACCAAAGTAACAAAGGCTACCATCAATAACACACTACGCCGAGAGGGACTCAAAGCCTGCAGCGCCAGGCGTGTCCCCCTGCTTAAGCCAGTACATGTCCAGGCCCGTCTGAAGTTTGCCAGAGAGCATATGGATGATCCAGAAGAGGATTGGGAGAATATCATGTGGTCAGATGAAACCAAAATAGAACTTTTTGGTAAAAACTCAACTCGTCGTGTTTGGAAGAAGAAGAATGCTGAGTTGCATCCCAAGAACACCATACCTACTGTGAAGCATGGGGGTGGAAACCTCATGCTTTGGGGCTGTTTTTCTGCAAAGGGGACAGGACGACTGATCCGTGTTAAGGGAAGAATGAACGGGGCCATGTATCATGAGATTTTAAGCCAAAACCTCCTTTCATCAGTGAGAGCATTGAAGATGGAACGTGGCTGGGTCTTCCAGCCTGACAATGATCCCAAACACTCCGCTCGGGCAACGAGGAAGTGGCTCCGTAAAAGGCATTTCAAGGTCCTGGAGTGGCCTAGCCAGTGTCCAGACCTCAACCCCATAGAAAATTTGTGGAGGGAGTTGAAAGTCTGTGTTGCCCAGTGACAGCCCCAAAACATCACTGCTCTAGAGGAGATCTGCATGGAGGAATGGGCCAAAATATCAGCTACAGTGTGTGCAAACCTGGTGAAGACTTAGAGGAAACGTTTGACCTCTGTCATTGCCAACAAAGGTTATGTTACAAAGTATTGAGTCGAACTTTTGTTATTGACCAAATACTTTTTTTCCACTATAATTTACAAATAAATTCTTTAAAAATCCTACAATGTGATTTCCTGGATTTTTTCTCATTTTGTCTCTCATAGTTGAAGTGTACCTCTGATAAAAATTACAGACCTCTCTCATCTTTCTAAGTGGTAGAACTTGCAAAATCAGTGGCTGACTAAATACTTTTTTGCCCCACTGTATATATTGTAGGTAATGTATGTACGTAATGTATGTTTAAGATTTATCTCCTGTTCATGTATGGAATAAAAATGGTGTGTGTGTGTGTGTGTGTGTGTGTGTGTGTGTGTGTGTGTGTGTGTGTGTGTGTGTGTGTGTGTGTGTGTGTGTGTGTGTGTGTGTGTGTGTGTGTGTGTGTGTGTGTGTGTGTGTGTGTGTGTGTGTGTGTGTGTGTGTATGTATGATAAAAGCTGCCTGCTGTGATGATGAGTGAGTATCTGTCATGTATGATAAAAGCTGCCTGCTGTGATGATGAGTGAGTATCTGTCATGTAAAATATCAGATACACAATTCAACTTGAAAAAAGAAAAAATTAAACTGGAAAGGTAAATGTCAAGCATGTGAATAGGAACTGAAAGACACCTGTTTCTGTAGACTTTTATCTCAAACATTTGAGAAAATACCCATGGAAAATACATTTAATTTTTTAAAGTCTTAAAAATGTTTAATTTATTCTCAGGTTGGGTAGAATAATATGAGACTAAATTTCAAGGTTTAATATTTTCTGTAAACAGCATTTATTTACTTTTTATTCCATTTTAGTCCATTAAAGACCATTGGAGCAATGCCACGGGGAAGATCTGCTGTAAGTGCTCGCTCAGACACCAGTGAAATGGATATTGATGGCACAGGTAATGTAGGCCGTGTTGCATTTATAAACTGTAGAATCTTAAAGCTCAATAGGAAATCTTATTTAGCAAGTAGCAGGAGTGGGACAGCTTTGATGCTCAAATGATGTTTTTCTTTTCTGTAGAATCTGAGATGGCCAAGCTGCAGAGACAGTTCAAAATTATGGAAGGAGATCGGCAGGCATACAATCTTCAGGCCCGGGAGCAGATACGCAAACAAGAGTGAGTATGCACAATAAAGTAGACCACAAAGTCAAAAATCAATGTGTTTTTAATTTGCCTGTTTGGGTGTTTATGTGATGTGGATGAAGGCAGGAGATAGAGAAGCTGCGGAAGGAGCAGGAGGAGGTGCATCGAAACCTTGGAGTGTGTAAGAGCTCATCACGCCAACAACAGGACGGTGAGGATGCCCAGAGTCTTCGAGCTCTGCTGGAGCAGAAAGATGTGATGGAGGAGGAGTTGAAGAAGGAGAGGCAGTGTCAAAAAGAGATTGAGAAAGAGGTCAATAAAATCCTATTAATTCAAGATTCACTCCATATCTACTAATGTTTTTGTCATCAACCAAGCTATATGTCACATGTTGTGTCGGTTATGTGGGCAGATATCAAGCATGGAGTTGAAGATTGCAGAACAGAGAAAATGCAAGGTCAATGCTAGTACTACACAGAGGAATGAGGTTAGAAAATCTGAAAAATCTATTCACACTTTGGAATACAGACTGGACAGGGTGAGTGGTGAAACCTACAGATCAGATTGAAACAGAATCATGTAGTACATGGTTTACATCTAAAGTCTTTGTCTTTTGTTTACCATCTAGGCCTTAACACGCTTCAATGAGCAGCTGAACAACAACAGCCACCTGCGGGAGGAGCTGCAGACTCTTCAAATCGAGCGTGTCCGTTTCCAGCAACTTAAAAACCGCCTAGAAAAGGTCAACGGTCATATAATAGATTGTATATTTGTGTGTTAATACATTTCTAAAGTGGTTTCACTGCTCACTGCTCTCTTTACTGATTCTTGTGTTGTAGGAACTTTACGATATACGCAAGAAGATCGGGGAAGTTGTCATCCAGTCCACTGCTGCTTACGATGCCAGGTTGAGACAATTTTCAAGAGCAGTTTTCCTCTCGTGATCTTTCTCGTTAAATATCTTGAGTATTAAATATTTTACTCCAGGGCGGAGGCTCAGTCCAAGATGACCATGATGAAGGAGAAGGCAGAGAAGGACCTCGCCCAGTACAATGTTGAGATGAAGGAACTGGAGAGGGTTATCGCACACGAGTGTAGCCTGAAAGAGTTTATGACCACAAAGTGCAGCGAGAAGAGAGGAGAGGATGGCGGCCATGAGGCAGGACACAGACAATGTAAGACCAATTATGTTGGAAATTGTATTGCCACTTCAATCAATCAATCAATCAATCTTTATTTGTATAGCGCCAAATCACAACAAACTTTATCTCAAGACGCTTTTACAAACATAGGAGGTCTAGACCACTCTATGTCAAATTATGACCAGGACCCAACTTCAAGACAGGGTAAGACTCAGTCTGACCCCACCTCCATCCATCATGAGCATTGCACATCGCAGTATTTAGCTAGTTACAGTGGCGAGGAAAAACTTCCTTTTAACAGGCAGAACCAGACTTGTGTTAGACAGCCATCATGCCTCGACCGAGTTGGGTCTGGAAAGACAGATAGAGGGGAGTAAGAGAGAGAGGTGATAGTGATGAGACGAGTAGTAGAAGCTGTTGCCGCTGGAGTCCAGAACGTCTGCAGCAGGAGGACGTCTCAGAGGAATCTACGAGACAATGGAGCTCAGGGACTCCAGAAAGGTCTATGGTTAGTAACTTAAATGGGACAGGCAGACTTAAAGTAAGTGATGAAGGGGTTGGGGGGAAGGGGGTGAGCTAGGATCCCAGTGTGTCAGTGCGCCAGTTCCCCCGGCAGTCTAGGCCTATAGCAGCATAACAAAAGCTGGTTCAAGCCTGATCCAGCTCTAACTATAAGCTTTATCAAAAAGGAAAGTTTTAAGCCTACTCTTAAAAGTGGAGAGGGTGTCTGCCTCCCAGACCCTGACTGGTAGATGATTCCAAAGGAGAGGGGCCTGGTAACTGAAGGTTCTACCTCCCATACTACTTTTAGAGATTTTAGGTACAACTAGCAAGCCTGCATGTTGGGAGCATAGAGTTCTAGAGGGGCAATAGGGCATTATGAGCTCTTTAAGATGCGCGGGTGCCTGATTTTTAAGGGCTTTGTAGGTTAAAAGAAGGATTTTAAATTATATTCTACATTATATTGGGAGCCAGTCAAGAGAAGCTAACACTGGAGAGATGTGCTCTCTCTTCCTAGTTCTAGTCAATACTCAAGCTGCGGCGTTTTGAACTAGCTGAAGAGTCTTTAGAGACGTATTGGGGCAGCCTGATAAGAGGGAGTCACAGTAATCTAACCTGGAGGTAACAAATGTATGGACTAGTTTTTCTGCGTCGCTCTGAGATAGGAAGTGTCTAATTTTAGAAATATTGCGCAAGTGAAAATAGGCTGACCTTGAGATTTGCTGAATTTGAGAGTTGAAGGATAAATCTTGATCAAATAGGACTCCTAGATTCCTAGCAGAGATGCTGGATGACACTTAATGTCACCAACTTACATTCATATTCATATTCATTCCAAAAGCGTTGCTAAACCTACCAGTGAGCACAAATCTATATCTTTATATTGGAGAATCTCTGAAATGAAATGAATGTTATTTGTTCATTTATTTATTATTGGCTATTAATTTACATGCACAATATCCTACAATCATACAAATGAGGACAGCCCAGAACAAAGAGTACCATTAGCTCTGAATGCAGCACAAACGTAAAGTTCCTTATGGAATGATTTGGAAATTAAGAAAAGCCTTCTGTAGCCATATTAAAGGGATTGTTGGGATTTTTTAAGTTGGGTTGTAATCATAGACTGTATAAAATATGGACGTAGTATCCATGACGTCACCCATCTGTTCCTGAGCGCTGTTTTGAAGCCAATTGACGGCGGCAGCCAGATTGGAAATGCGGAACTCAAACAGGCAGAATGTGACGTAAAGAGGCGGGTTTGAGCCTCCTCGCCAACAGCTATGTGTTCCCCTCAGGGAGTCCAGACAGTCATGTCCTTATTTGAGCAAAAACTTGTAATCCTAATATCTTCTGAACCGTCAAGTTAGAAAAAAATTGTCTTTGTCTTTAAAACCGAAGACAAGTGAAGTAGCACACTCAAACATCTCAGTGAATGTATTAATATGATTATAGAAATGACAAAATCCTTTTCACAGTGTGTATTGTTGTGTTTCAGCCACTGTATCAACACCGTGGAAAAAGATGACATTGTATAGGAATAACATACATGTGAAACTCTGTATAAAACTACATTTTTCAAGTATAGGCCCTCAAAAAAAGAAATAACAAGGAAAGAAGAGAAGTGTCTGTCGTGATGATACTGATCTGTTTGTGATGTTGCATATTTCCCTCGGTGTCAGTGCTGAAGGAGCACAGGAGGATGGATTCAGGAGAAGAATCTCTGGATACTCTGGAGGAGGTGTTTGAGAAGATCCAGACTGTGACGGGGGAGGACAACCTGGACCTGCTGGTTACCAGATTCATCCAGGGTGAGTCTTACAAACACACTTGTCCTTACACAAAGATAATGCATCTTACAGTCCTTCTGTTTGGAGAATTAACTCCTTAACATTTGACAGGATCTGTTTGAGCATGTGCTAACAATGTAACTCATATTTAAGTTATTATTCATTGACAATGAGGAAAAATCAGTTCGAAGAAATCAGTGTGTCTCCTTCGTGTGTTGCTGTGTAGTTGAAGACCGGAACTTTGCGCTCTTTAATTTCGTGAATGAGCAAAACAATGAGGCTGAGGTTCTGAGGGATCAAATCAGCCAGGTGAGTTTGTTTTCCTGTTTGAAATGTTGTGCTGTGGATGCACTGGACATTTATCCCTTCCATTTATAACTAAATATTTGCACTTACTCCTACTCATTACAAGGGTAGAATGCACTGGATTTATGTGGGTAATGATAATAAGCAACAAGTATTAAAACATCTCAGGTTCTCAGAAATGTGTAGTTACTTCTTGATGGAGGAAATTTTTTGAAAGTACAGTGCAGTTAGAATGATCAAATTCAAGTATTAAGGTAAATGTTGTTACATTTGATTTAATTCTCACTGTATTGATTTGTTGACACTGTAATTTGTTAATCTGCAGATACAATCAGAGATTGAGCAGTTTGGAGAAATCGCTTTGCAACAGGAGCAGGATCATCGCTCCCTGATGAGAGAATTTGATGAGAAACAAAAAGAGATTGAGTATCAAGCTGAGGACTGTGAACAGCGAGCCAGCATCAACAGCAAAATCCTGGACCAGATTAAAACAGGTTTGGCTGTGATTTGTATCAAATTACATTTCCAAGAAAATGCCTCATGAAATAAACGAAAAAATAACAGACCTGTGAGAATGGATTTTCTTCCATTTATGTTAGTCTGCATCAGCACAGGCACCAAATAAACTATATATTTTATTTTTTTACATACTGCAGCTTCAGCTAGAAATGTATCATAAAAAACACATTTAAGTAACTCCTGACTTTTATTTCTTACAGAAGTGAACAGCATAGTGTCTAAAATAGAGTGTGACTGCTCAGTGATCGAGGATAAACTGGGCTCCTCTGCAGGGATCAGTGAGAACAACATCATGTCCTACCTGGGTTTGGTGGAGCAGAAGGCCAATGAGCTGCTCACCATACAAGCTTTCCTCAACTCTAAAGTAACCAGTGCTTCTGTTCTACATTGAAATATATTACATACTGTACATTTCTGTGGACTGTTGCATAATCTCTATATAAGTTGAATCTTAAGTTGGGCTGATAAGTCCAGACAGAACCTTATGTTGAAACTAGTTAGTTTGTAACTTAAGTTGAGGGCGGGAGGTTCATCTGAACTAGTAACTAGTAATGTCCAAACTAACGGAAATATTGTCGCAGACATTACGTTTTTACTCCATTTGGCCAATCAGTGACAAGCTTTTTCTTAATGGGGTGTTTGTAAGTGCTGACTTCAATGCCTGATTGCCTCTTTAACAGACCAACAGATAACAATAACTGCTCTAGTTAATCGAATTACACTGACATATGACAAAGCATGATGATTAGACGATAATTAATCTATTGTGTAAAATTACAACATTGACATCATGTGGTGGAATCGTCAACATACGTTAACATTATGATACTCTATTATTGTACATATGAAATGATCTCTGCTTGTGTAAACGACAGCAGGAGTTCAGATTTATGTCGTCTTACCTTTCTAATTGATGTAATCTATCATGAAGAACACGTTGCAGACACGAAACAGCTGGTAAAACCCTCTGCTTCTCCTCCAAGCTGTCCCATCTTTCAAAACAATGTGACATGACAATCTGTGTTTGAGGGGGTACTTTACACCTACTCAGGCACATTGGAATCATCTCAGCTGGTGCAACCCCTAAACATTAGCAGAGTGTAAACATCCGAAATTTGAAGTTATGTTCAAACTGTGCAACGCTTGATCTTATGCATAGATGGTGCAACCCAATGCTGTATTTTCTTTATTCCTCCCCCATAATAAACGGTATGTCTCTTTGCAACTCTTAGGATCTGGAGAAAGACTATAGTCCTAAAGACCTGGCTAAATTTCTTTTGGGTCAAAACCCAGAGCTGCTTCAGCAAACCATCACCATTCAACCTGCGATTGACAGGTGGGACTTTTATTTGTTCATTTTGACACCTACTTGTTGAATAATGGTAATCTATACTTACATTCAAACCCTTCTTCCACCACAGCACTGATTTGTTTGTATTGTTTGTACTCCTCAGTTTGGAGTATGAGGAGTCTCCTGTCACTGATGAGGAAGAGCGACCGCTTTCACAGGGGGAACTTCGCAGACGGATTATGAAAGGCGTTAGTGTAGTTCATTACTTAAGTACTTATTTTTGATTTCTACCAAATACATCCATGATCAACTGTTTAGACTTGATTTCTTTCCCTTGATCTGATTTACAGGTTCAGCAGAAAGACGGTTCACGCCAGCAGGCAGCATCGAAGGCTGCAAAGATTTGATGGCAGATTACGCTCTCTGGATGATCCAAACCAATAAACTGTGATGGAGTTAACTGATGTCATTGATTACTAGAATATGGAGGCCATGACTGCTTATGAAACTACATTGATCTACAACTTTCAAATGTTGCAGCCTGCACATGCACACATTTAAAGCTTAATTATGTTGTCCCTTGTATGATGAGTCATTGGCACTGCTTGTATATTGTATCTTGGTTTGATTACTTTAGTCTGAACTAATTAGGTTTGGAGCTATAAAGATGCTTTTTCAGACTCTGGTAACCAGCTGTCCTTTTGAAGTGTGATTTGCCATCTGGCTTTAACTACACAGTCTGGTCTGAGTGCAGCCGCCCCTCTCTGGCAGTGCTTCATTACATGATACTTGCTGCTATGCTCAATAGGAAAGGTTGGGGGCAGCAGAAGCTTTTGTAATTGTAATTGGCATGCTGAGACCTTGATACTGTGTTCCAAAAAGGAGGTGAGAGGCTTCAGTGCTGCACTGTAACCAATGATTTTCAACACATATTTGTGGGTGGAATTATAATGATATTTTGAATGTAATTAGAGAATCAGACTAATTTGTTTGAGTTTTTGTCACAAAAATCTGTATTTTATATTTACTGTCCTGTTAATGGCCTTTCCATTCAACCACTTCTCTTTTAATATGCTCCCCTGTCATTTACATTAGCCCCTAGTTATGATATGGATTATTATATTTTGTCAGTGTGCAGATTCTGTTTCTTTTTTGTAACTGTCCTTTGGTTCCTGGGAGTTTCATATGTCATCTTATCTAAACGTCCTTGAGTGAGCCTGTGTCGGGGTAAAGATGGTAGTCTCTTTGCTGCAGACAGCAACTTCCTCTGCACAAAAGAGAACTCCTGGGTGGGGAACTTATTTTAAGAAACACATTTTTTCTCAGTGAAACAATTAACAAAGCCTGTTTCTAAATTTAGGCAGTCCCACTGATGCCATCATACTTAATTTTTTATCATAGACTGTACAGAAAAGAGGGCTGAGTGTACCTGTCTTGCCTAATACATAGACACATTTAGGTCATTATGTTAATTATGTAGCTTGAGGTGTGTTATTTTAATAAGCTGTTAAAGGTTTTGAGGTTCTGACAACAGAGATTTCAGGAAGTGAAAGTGCTACTCTGTAAACATTTACGACTGATCGACCAGTGACTCGCTCTGCTCAGGATAATCCCTGCTCCAGTCTCAACTGTGTGACTATGAAAACAGATTACCACAGATAAAAGGGCACTGTGGAAAAGCAGAGGGGTTGGTAGTGGAGGGAGATGAGATGGAGGAGGCTGCTTTCTTTGAAATTCTACTCTCACTTTAGCCCCCTCCACTCCCAACAAATTCTCTGTGCACACGGCTCTCCGCATCGCCATAGAAACCCTCCTTTTAATCACAACACAAACCTCATTTCCTACTCCTGACAAAGAGGCCTCATTGCCTGTAGAGACCGCCCGCATCAGCCATTTCCAAGACCCACCTCCTTCGGCAGGCTGCACCTACCCACCCAACCCAACCCCGTTCTTATTTCCTCCTCTCCATATAAGAACATTTTCCCTCTTTTCTCCTCCTTTGGCTGAACAGTTCCCTGTTTTAAAGTTCACTTTCTGCCTCACACCTCATAAGCTCTCATCCTTTTCATTACAAGCTGTTTGGGGTTGTTGCATTAGACTCTTCCTATTGGAAAGAAACAAACCCAAACAGTTACTTGGAAATACCTACGTGCCTGGCTGTGTAAGCAGAAACATGCTAGCACAGGTAGAGTTCAGACTGTTAGACCTTAATCACTGCAGGAGCCCCTCCCCTGCTATACCCTGCATGTTTCTCCCCAGTTCTTTATCACTTCCTCCAGAAAACTAATGTTGGAATCAGTTCTGTTTAAGCTCAAATGAAGCAAAAGTCCTGTCAAAGTTTCCATTGAAATTCTGTCTACTTTCCCATGTCTGGTTCTGCCTTTGGAAAAGAGAACTGTTAGCAATTGTAAAATGCCTTGTTCCCTTTATCTCAACGCAAGTTAGTTATCTCGAAAATATCTCTGTCTGTCTGTCTGTCCCCTCCCGTAGTGTTTGTTTATTCGGGAATGGTGCCAGGTATTTCCCCAGTCAGTCTGTCTGCACCCAGAATGCTCCATCCCCTTGACGAGGAGTCCCACCTCCTCCCCCTAACACTCGCCCTCCCACCCATCCAGCTCTCCCTCCCATGAGTGTTGCTAAGCAACCACCTGCCATGAGAGCTGGTGCATTTTCCAGCCAATCAAATTTCTGGACATATTTTCAAACAGGGTTGAGACAGAGAGGAGGATTTCCTTTTTTCATATAATGAAGTTCCTCTTTAATGACTGGGTTTACACCTTGTACCTGATCAGGATTAATTCATCGTACTGCTTTAGAGAAGTGAGCCTGTGATCTTTATTAGTGCTCGGTTTAACCTTTAGTTTGTTCAGGCAGTCCTCCACATGGTGGCAGCAGGAGCGGTTTCTCTGTTACCACACAGGCTGCAAGAATTTTTCACTGCTGTTGCTAAGCAATCCTAACTCTCATGTCTTACCTGTGAAACATTTGTGATTTTTACAGATGTCTCTGACACCATTTTGTCTTTGTTTTCACCACATTGCAATGCACCATATTCCATGTGGAGAAAACAGAATCTGTGTTGCACTAAAGACATCTTTCCACCTTCCACCAAACATTTGTTTGAGTAGTATATTATAACAGTTTGCACCAATGCAGGAACAGAGCATGCATGATTCTGCTGGCTGAATGTTTGAGATATCCCACATGTTTCTGATGCACGGTTACATATTAGCCTTGAACAGCTCCGGTCGGCTTAATCTTACCATGCAGGAGGCAGGAAATGTGCTCTTGAGTGATTAGGCCAGCAGCTCTTGTCTACCACTTAACCAGCAGTAGAGAGATCAATGCACAGCACAGTTTCTTGTTTTCTTAGAGGATAGACCTCTGAGATATCCACACCACTGCCCCAATGTATCAGACACAAAATCCCATTCATTTCTTTAACATGTATTTATTGTCTTGTTTTTACACTCTCCAGGTCTCTGTGTCGTCCCCCCCACCCCCCACCCCCGTCGTCCCCCTGTGTGAGTCCCTCATCTCAGCTGTGGTTGCTGTGCAGATGGCTCTTTGTTGGTGCTTCACAATGAGTCTAAGGTCAGTGTGCCTCACGCAAACTCAAACTTCGTCTCTCCAGCTGTCTTGTGGCTTTATTTGTAGTTTGTCCATCAAGTATGAGGGCTGCACATGTGCACACGGTTATATTGTGCTCTTGAATTAAGAGGAAGTAGTAAAACCACAGATGCAGCTAAGAGATAGCCAGTACCTCTGAGCCAGTAAACATGATAACAGAAATCATCTTGTTTCTTTATCTGAGCCACACCTAGGCCTTCTTTGTAATCTCTGAAAGCTCTCCTCATATTTTTTTGATTCTCTGATGTGTCAGTAGTCGACAAGCTTTGATATCTCTGAAAGCAACCACTCACCAGAATATCAGATCAGCTAGAGAAATAGAAATGCAAATCCACCATCTGTTCTGTGATCCCAAACCAACGCTTGTTCATCATTGAAGAGCTAACGTTATAGCTACACATAGTTTAACGCCTAATAGATATTCAGATATGCTAAGCTTTCAAAACAATACACAGAGAAACAGTTGGTAAGGCCCTCTCTAGTGATCTGTGCAAATTACATTTAATAATATGTAATTATTAATCCGACTGCAACCCAAAACAAGCAGGGATTTAACACCTTAATCTGTAACATCTGTAATGCAAGCATCATAATTTAGTGACAGCAATTAATTACTTAAAGATTTAAGAGCCATGGTGAAGCCAGAAACATGAAAAAAATATTTATTTTCTACGTGTAAATGCATGCTTGCTTTCTTTTTGTTACAGTCCAATTTTCTGCAGCAGCAGAGGGCCATGAGGTCCTCAAGACTGTTGGCAACAGCAGGATAGAGAGAGAGAGAGAGAGAGAGAGAGAGAGAGAGAGAGAGAGAGAGAGAGAGAGAGAGAGAGGGAGAGAGGGAGAGAGAGAGAGAGAGAGAGAGAGAGAGAGAGAGAGAGAGAGAGAGAGAGAGAGAGAGAGAGAGCAGGTAAAGAGTGAAAGGCGGGAAACTAGAAGAAGGAGGAGCAGTAGGAATTACTGGAAATTTCCACTTTTCTCTGGAAAAGCAGCCACAGGGGCGGAGCCAAGAGGTGAAGCAAATTTAGGTGGTACAGCTGATGTCCAACCTTTGCAAGAAAGAGGGAAAGTTCTACTTCTCTTTTAAGCACATTTGTTTGTCATTGGCTTTATTCATATCAGGCCTAATTATATTGGGAGATAAACTGAAATATGAGTGTGCTCAGTTGCTTTTACTTTTTATTGATTTTTTACATGTTAAAATGTGCATGAATTCTTCTCTCATACACATCTGATCACTCATTACTGGGTCTCTTTTATTCCAAAGTTTCTTTATAGTTTTTTTAATGCACAGAAAAATGCAAAGTAGGTTTTGTGAAATTTAACAGTAGAAACAGAGTTCTGTGACTGATGTTACAAAACACATTACAAAAAAACACTACTGAGATCCCACCCACCCCAGAACATTGATCACTTCCTGGGTCTCTTTTAAGTGTTGCAGTGTCATTTGATTATGGACCCTTCACTATTCCTTTATTTTGAAATTGTGCAGCTAAAACATGTTAAACATTTTGTTTACTCAATTTCTGATAAGTCTTCCAGTAAAGAGTTTTTTCAGCTTCCAGTGTGTTTGTGTAGTTTTAAACATATGCCAGATTACTACAGATTTTTTTTCATTTTCAGATGTTGAGAAATATGACAGACTGAGATGATCTGTGGTGAGAAAGTGATGTGGTAGAAACAATGAAAATTCATGTATGAACTAATACCCCAATTCAAACATTAATGGTTGGATATATGGATTTGTATAAAGATGGGATTTTATATGGTCATATACTGCAAACTATTTATCACAGCATTCCTCAGAGGAGGACATTTCTAGCTGAGACAGTACAATTTGCACTTCCTCCCACCGCAGTAACACACTAGAATCAAGGTCTAAATTATGTTTTCATTAGGCCTGCATGCTACAAGAAAAACATGCATTGTGGGATTACATTCTTCAATATTGCAATAACGATATAAAGTGTGATAAACAACACCTGATTTTCTCCTACCCTAATCCAAAATAAATCGAAAAAGTAGGTTTTTTGGCACCAATTAATCAGAGTGTAGCTGATAGCTAGCTTGAGCTTCATGTGACTGCATCAAAATTGTGTAAAAGCATGGCCTTTGCACTTAGGCCTCCATCAAATAGGTATAATATACACAGGCTGAGTGAGAAAGCATTGTTCATTTAGAGAAAATAAAACTTTAATTTGTTGATCTAAATTCAGAATTTTGCATGGGTTTATTTTTATTAGGATGAAATTGCAATTGCAGCTCCAGCTTTAACATATTGATGTTTTAACATTAAAACAGCATATTATAAACACATCCACTTATAATCACATCTAAATATCACTGACTTTGAATCATTAGCATCCACAAGTGGATCATTTTGTAGCTGAAACATTCAATATCCACATGTTTATTTGTCAATCTGTCCTTTTTGTAGCTTTCTAGAGTCAAGGTCGCTGTGGAAACTCTGTATCCTGTATCCAAGGTGACTTTTTCCCTCATCAGTTTCCTTCAACACCTCCAACACGGGCTTCCATGCCAGCTGGGCAAAATAGTCCCTGCAGTATGTCTCAGGTCTGTTCTGGGTTCTTTTCCAAAGCCTTCAGGTGCAGGCTCCCACGGGCAGCCCACCCTGTGTGGCCTCTGAGGTTTTTAGAGGGTTTGTAGCTGCACTTTTTAAATGTTTGTCCTCTCCAGCATTTTACTCTCATTCATCTCAAAGTCTACTCTATGCCCATCTACCCACATTCATTCACAATGCTACCCTAAAATATCTGAATAACTTCACCTCCTTTACCCTCACTCGGATGTGTTTAAGACACCTTTAATGGAGACTTTTAGCTTCAGAGATATTATACCCCATCCTATTTACTTTACACCCAGCAGCAGTTGGCTCCTGTGCATCAGAAACACAGCCAGAAACAGCATAACAGGAACAACATTCTCTAGAGCTCTGCTGCACTTTGATATACTGCCCCTGATTATCACAAACAAGGGAAGAGACAACGCACATCCTCGAGTAAATCCAACACACATTTTGAACTGGCTAGAGATAGTGACAAACACTCCTCTAAATCCGAGGGTACAGGAACTAAAAGACTTGCAGACATGGAAAACATGAGCAGTGGCATTTTCCAAATCCTCAAAGCACCTACAGACTAATCCATGCAACACTGAGGAGACATGTCAGCCACAACACCCCAAACAATATCCAACAATATCCAGAGCCGCAGGATACCAGGATCTGTTGGCAACCTGCCACAGAGGGGCCTGATTTACATTATGTGAGTGTCTGTAAACTCAGATACAGATTTTCATACTACTCTTTCATGCTGCATATGAATTCAAATTGTGTTTCCTGACTTCACCTCTGCCTACCGCTTTTTCTACAACTGTTACATAGACTGATTTCAGTTTTCAATTCAAAACATGTTATATGCATCTAAAGTTTCTGTGCACGCTTTTATCATTTTTCTTTTTTAAGTCTGTTTACTTTAATTTACTGCTGCAGAGACCTAATAGTCCCAAAGGAATCAGAACATAGATATAAATACTAATATAATACAATATAATATAACACCATTTCATTGATTATAGTCTTTAATGTTTAAAGTGTCTATTTGCCTTCGCTTGTTAGTCTGCAACAATAGGTGGAGTTTAAAATTTTCACATTTTGTTGTATTATATATAGTATTTGATAGAAATGCAGTTAATGCCATTTTTTTGACAATATGTATTATAATGTCTATTATAACATCAGAATAACTTCTTCAAAGAAAAATAATGCATTCCTTTTTGCAAATAAGGATAACAATCTTCCAAGACCAGGTTCAAATCACAAAAAATAAATCATCAGCATTATTTTTGCACAGAAACAATTCACTATTTCTACATTGACATATATGCATTTATATATGCTTGATGTAAGTTTTTCTTTATGGTATTTACTGTAACTTTACACTAACGGCTTTACAATTTTTGCTCAATAATACGCCAGGAGCGTCTGGAGCCCTCATGGCGGCCCAATAAGTGCCGTCCATTGTCATCAGTAATGACTGCACTTAATTGTGTTAATTAAAGATCAATAATATGATCACACTTTTGCCCTTACTGTGCATTGGACTGTAGAGTCCCAGTGAGAAGTCAACTTAATGTTGTCCTTCTCCTCTGCAGGATTTGTCTGAGCAGCACAGAAAGCCAGGCGGACCATGCAGGACACTGCTGTTCAAAACAAAAGAGCTAAGTTTGCTCCCCCCTGATTCCTCCAATTATCAGGACCCTTCCCCCACCTAATCCTGACCTCTGCTCTTTGATGGGCCCCACTTTGCTCTCCCCCTGCAGCCCTGACATTCCTCAAGTCAGGTCCGTCTTTTGTCCTCAAGAAATTAAGGTGCAATTAAGGTGCTGCACTTCCCATCCGATATTCTCTGAGCTGTTAGCATGATAGAGAGCAGCTTAACTTTCAAGGAACTGTTTCCCTCGGGCTGCAGGAGCTGATGCAAACATTTAATTAGCTTTCAAACATTCATTGTGCACACAAAGAAGCTTTTCTTTCATACTGTATTGCTTTCAATGGCATAAAAAATGTTTTCCAGTTTCTACATGGGGAAAGTGTGGTAAACACTCCAGCTGTTGGCATATGAGAGGTTTAATAAAAATCCCGACATAAACTCTATCCCTGTTTCAACTTTCCCCCGACTGCCCTACTTTCTGCTTCACATCTCTACCTGCAGAATGAACAGGCGGCCCATGGATTTTTTTTTTTACTCTGTAACAGATTGGTGGCGCATGGAAACATGTTGAGTTAGGCAAATAAGAAAAAAAGAGACAGGAAATGATCTCACAAACACTCCCCCTCCTCTCTGATTGCTCCCATTTTCCAGTTACAGAAAAAGAGTGAGTAATGCTTTCTGCTGCTCTTTAGGCTGCTCCTCTGTTCTCTGTTTCTCCCATGGCATGGATCTACTTAGGTCTCTACACACACTGACAACATAACACAGCATTGTGGATATCTGCTCTAATGCCCTGCAGTCTCCACATGGTCTTCATTTCCCTGTTGAAATGGTACCACACTTCTGGAAAAAGATAGATGAGACTTGAGAATGTTCTTTATTGCCATTCTTTGAACTTATTTTAACCAAAAGAATTATAAAATTATAATCAGTAATTGTAAAGCAAACATTTTCTCAGTGTAGTTGAGTAATGGTTCAACAAGAGTCTCAGCTTAATAGAAAAACACTCTTATATGAGACATAAAATAAATCTTAAAGTAACCAGCTAGCACACTGACACGACCCTTTGATCTCTGCATGTAATTACAGTCTTTATAATTATATTTCAGCTGAATGTGAGGTGAATGACTAAATAGTGCCTGAAGGTTTCTTCAAAATCAGTTCTTTGAATACAGGCATGGCAGGGAGAAGATAACTGAGGAAGCATGGGATTAGCTCACAGGACGCCCCTAAATTAGAGCTCGAAGCCATACTTCATGTCAGGGCAAGTTCAGGACACAAACATTAATAAGGCTGTCTACAACTGTTTGAAGTCCAGGTTGAAGCAGTGTGTCATAGTATGTGGAGTACACACATTTTTTTAAAGCAAGTGGAAGTTACTCTGCTTCTCTGACAGCTGATAACTGCAGGTAAATGTTTTATGAAAATGAGTGATAGCAGTGTGTGCGCGGGAAAAAATGACAGGCGTGGCAAATGAGGTTTTTTAAGGTGAAATGATTTTGTTGAAACTTCAGGTATGCAATTGTTGGTCACACCGGCAAAAAAGCTGTGATAAAAACAATATTTAACTAATTTTTTTAACAAACAGTGAGGCCCTGGCCATATTTAGGCATGAATTACAAAGTTCAAGGCCCAAAAACTGTTTCTTACCACTTCCTTTGGTTTTACAGTTGGAGTCAATGGCTGCTATAAAAAAAAAAGAGAGAAGAAAATAATGTGAAAGAACTTCTACAGCCAGTTTGGCATATCACACAACACTCTGTAAGAAAGAGATTAAAGAGCTCCTAATTGTTAGGGAAAGAGGACACTTCAGGAGAAATAAAAAATGTAATCATTTAACATTTCATTTACAGTTAAACATGGAATATGAATTAACAGTGCTGTTGTTTTGCTGTCTTTGGGGTCTGGCACATATCACCAGACACATCATATACATGAGGGCACACTATAATTTAGATTTTATGACTGTTAAATGGATTAGTTTTTATAGCAAGGGTACCGTTATGATGTGCATTTTAGACCTGACTTCAGTCCAGCCTTTCATCATCTTTGAAAAACTGTTCTCCTCAGGAAATTAAAAATGTGCTTAATCTTAGACAACAGCTGCAATCAATGCACGCTGTTCAAGTTTCACTCGCAACTGTATTTGCACATGCTTACTGTACCACACCCAGTGCTGTCTCAGATGGACTTACTAATCATAAAGTCACACATCGATTTCTTAGTGTCACTCTCCTCGTGTCACTTAAAGAAATATTTTTTGCAAGTTAGACAGTGTGCAGGATTTTTGTAATTTTATGAACTTCTCACTCCTCTCCTACGCACCTGTCCCTTGAAGTAGATGTGTGAAGCCCTTTCTTCACTTTCCTCTTCTTGTGAACCATGTTTGTTTCCTTTTCCTTTTTATCAAATAGGTTACTTACAGCAACAGACAACTAGTTTGGCCCACTGTTAGTCATCAAATAGCTACTCTGATACTTCAGCAACATACACATTTCATTACATTAATCACTGCATATACTTCATTGTGCCCATTATTAAACAATCACTGAATAGCCAACGTTTTCAATTTTTTTAATTGTCTGTTTCAGTCTGGGTTGTGCAGGTATGTAGTAGCCGAGGGCTGCACAGAGCATACATATTTTTAAAAGCAAACTCAAGACTTACCTTTTTAGTCTTGCTTTTAACTGAGTTTTATTCTTAACAGTTTCATTGATTTATTTATCAACTAGTTTACATTTTAGTCACTTTTATTCTACTTTATTTATTTATTTATTTATTTATTTATGTATTTTAAGTATAGCATCTTAATTTCTTTTAATGGTTTAATATTTCAGTGTTTTATTATCTTAGAAATTTATTTTATTTTGGTGATTTTAATTTCCTGCGTTGAGTTTTAACATCTTATTTTACCTCCAGTGTTTCCTCATTAAGATATCATGAGAGCGTTTCCTTAGTTCGTTCAGCAACTTGTTTTTTGTTTATTTATTTGTTTTTTATTGTTTTTATTATGTTGCATATATTGTGTTCTTAACCTTAGGACTGTAGGGTGGGTTTGGGGTCAGGGCTGGGGGTGAGATCTTTTTCTTAATTTATTCTATTTTAGGTTGTTTTTGTTGTGTTAAAATGCCATTGTATGAAAAGTGCTTTATAAATAAAGTCTGATTGATTGATTGATAGTGTCCTCACTTTTAAAGCAAAGTAATGAATGCTTATGAATTGTGAGTTAAATGAACAAACAGTAGTGTTAGTGATTGCCTCCCTTTGTTAAGTAGAACACTGAAAGTATCAGCAAACTTAGACAGGAACCCATACCGTTACAAGTGTTAAATATAGAAAGGAGGAGTGGCTGCATGATTTTCACATCGTCACATTATTCCTTTCGGCATGTAATTTGACACCTCCATCACTGCAGAGAAAGGGCGCTAAGACAAAAGATGCCGCCTGTGTGCTTTTTTTCCTACCTTTACATCACGATAACCTGAACAATATTAAATCATGAGACTTTGAATGTGAATAACTTTAAGAATAAGCCCCTCAGCGCCATTGTTCAGGTTTTAGGTGACAAATCAAACGTTAACTGACGGATGGTAGTAAAGAGAACTCTGGTGTCACAGTGCAGCGCTTTAAAAAGAAATCGACCAATCAGCGATGAGTTGTACAGTGGGCGGGACATCTCGTCATGATTGACAAGCTGTTCCTCCAATAGAACAATTCGGTGGTCGACATCGTCCAATCATGTGTTGCCTTCACCCGCTGTATCCAACGAGAGTAGAGTTTCACCGAGCTCGAGAGAAAAGCGCAGACGAGCAGACATCATTTCTCTTTCAGCGTCTCTTTGGACTAAACCACTCGAAGGCAAAGTGCCAAGAAATTAAATATTTTCTGAAAGGGAATATAATTTGTACATTAATTTACCGATATCAACCATGGCGGACACAGCTGTTGACAAAACCGCAACTGCAGAGGTTACAGCCAAGGTGGGTTTCATTCAATTTTAATGCTTGAGGTGTCGAGTGAAAAGATTTAGTAAAACTTATTTATTTCAAGTTGTTGTACATGTTGCGTGTGTAGGTCGAGGTAGACTTGGGTTAAACAACGTTAGTTATACATTGACCGATACCGTTAAAGGACAGTTCATCCTTGTTAAAATACTAATTTGGGGGAAATTGTTAAAAGTGTTCTTTAAATGTCACTTTTCCGACAGACATTCACCACAGAGGGGATGCATGTGTTACTTCAAGCGTCGGTAGCTACATATTGCATCTGGAAACTTAAAATGATGAAGTGTGGTTAGCAAAAAATGTGTTGTTGAAGCAAACAAAGCGGCAGAAATGATCCAGCTGGTGAAGCGCTGCTGTGGGCGGGAAGCCTCAGTAACGTTACCGGCTTCAATGAAAACGGTGAACACTAAAGCTTAGGGGTATTTTATTTTTTTAAAACATAGTTAGTATTGATTTAGACCTTTTTATTCAGTTATTGCAAACAACTTTTCTGTCATTAAAAAACCCAGACATGACAGTAAACTATAAGCCAATGTCTTGTTTTTACTTACAGGAGCTGAAAGAGAAGAAAGAGGTGAAAGAGGTGAAAGAGGTGAAAGAGGTGAAAGAGGTGGAAGTGGTGGAGGAGGAGAAGAAGAAAGACAACGGAGACGCACCTGCCAATGGCACAGTAAGTTGGAGACGAGGACCAGCAGCCTCATGGCCTTTGTCTTAGCACCCCTCCTCATGCAGGTGTCGCTGCGCCCGCCTCCCCCTCCTGTTCAGCTGCTCTCACTGCTTTGTTTGGGTTTTGAAATGGCACAGATGTCAGTGAGCAAATCTGAGGACGTCTCCATTGGTTCTCTTGTCTATCTTGCTAGCTAATCCCCCAGGGAGTGATGAGAGCTTCACACATGCCTTTTTTTAAAAGTGTCCCATGAGGAATCTAAACATGCAGGACTGTGGGAGAATTGTTTGAAAAATGCTTTGGGGGGGATTTAGTTTTTGTTTATTTTTTGTTACTCTTTGTAATATAGTCCTAAACCTTAAAATAATATTTCCTTAATACAAATACAAGGTTTACTAAATATGGTGCTACCACATTCCCATTGTCCTTTCTTCATTCAGAATGGTGCTGATCACAGTGACAAAGTGGAGAAGAATGGAGAAGAGAAACACAAGAATGGAGATGGTATGTTCATTAACAAGAGCTTTACTGTGTTAGTAAAATTGTAGGCAGCTTTGTCCATTGTCTCTACATTTTTTTCCTCGTTTTGTTTCTGATTCTGTGCCTTACAGAACTTGAGTTAAGAATTTAGCTCCTGCAGGTTTTATTTACACAAAATTAAAGGATGTATGATCTGAAATGTTCTTGCAGAGAAAGCAGAGGAGGCGCCCCCTGCTGAGGAGACTGATGCACAGCCAGTGAAGCGTGCAGCTGAAGAGGAGGAGGTGGGTTTTTCCCCAGAATGAGATATACATCTACTAAATAAAATATATGACTAATCTGGTATATTTTCACATAAGCTAACTCATGACATGTGTTTCTTTTTTATCAGGAGAAGGTTGAGACAAAAAAGCAGAAGAAAGAGGAAAATGGAGACTCAAAAGAGGCAGAAGTAAAGGCTTAGGTCAAGTCTCTGCCTTACTACTCTTCTGCAGCACTGTTCAACCAGCCTGGTCAACATTTTGTTATAGAGCTTGTGCTTTCTGTTCCTTTTGAGAAGTCTTTCTTTTGTTTGCTCCCATGTTATCACATTGCACTGGAGTCCTGAAACATAGTGGCCCCGCATCCTTTTTTATGAAATGTTATTTATTGGTCTTTAAAATGAGCTTTTTTTTACTTGTACAAAAAGGGCCACACCATGAGATCGGTTAGTTTTCATTTCTTGAGGTTTTATATCAGTATGTTTGAAGCACAATCTCTATTGTCAGTGCTGACCAGATGATTCATTCATACAGGCAGCTGCTCACTCCCTCAAAGGCTCATGTTGACCTCTCAGATTCACTTAAAGGACCAAAGATAAGTTTTAAGCAGGGGCTAATAGACAGTTGTTAGCATTATTAGTTGAGGCAAAAATATTTGTGTTGAGCTGCTACTTAATCCTTGGCTTGGCTGCCCTGTGTTGCTATAACAGAAGGTGCAAATGAATAAAGGGGCTCTCTCTTGCACCTCCACGATGAGATAACTTGATTTTGCTATGTTAATTAACCCCTCTTAAATCTTAAAGCTTTGGTCATTGTTCTGTATGCATTCCACGCAAGTTTGTACCATTTATACTTTGTTTTTCTTATGTTTTCAATGAGTTTTATGTTATGGCTGGGTAGCCTAGTTTTGTGTCCAAGACTGCCTTTTTCAGAAACAGAATGGCATTGGGTTACTTCAGCCACTGCTTTGTATATTCTGATTAACAAATAAAAAGTTGTCTTTTTACTTGGTATATCTATTTTGTGTGTATCCTACATGTTCACATATCATTACTCTTTCTTGGAACCATGTTTTAATAAGCAGATGATGTCACTTGACCTAATTTTTCTTACATGGAAACTGGCTGGCTAAGATGTAGGAAGGAAAAGGAATACCTCACTTGGTAATGGAAAAGAGCACAGAATCAGTGGATGCTGTTGTGTCCTGGCTCCCTCGTGTGGTGTACTTGAATATTGCATATTCATTATGCTGAAGTCAACTTAGGTGACGACTATCAAAGGATTACATTATCAGTCAAAACATTAATACAACAAATGACAATAGTCAAAAATGGCAAAATGGTTATTTTAGTTTAAACTGAACCCTGAATGAAAGCTTTTACAGTTACACTGCTAAGATTGAGCGATAGGTGGTACCAACACAAAACAGTTTTTATTATCTCAAGCAAGCTGCAACAGCATGATCCATACAGTACCTGTTTCCTCAGAAACATTAGCATGGTGTGCATCCAGTCAGTCCGAGAGTCTTTAACAGTAGGCGGTTATTGACATTCTGCTGAGGCAGCATTTACAACCAGCACCATGATGTTGAGATATTCACTGTGTGAGTCAGTCAATGAAACCAACACGATGGGACGTACTGAATTTAACCTTGTGTTAAGGCCCTGGTGTCAGGCTGGGTGCCTGTGTTGAGGCCAAACATAAAGCATACTGCTTGCAAAGGTAGAATAGATGTCAAACGAAAACATTTTTTACCACTTTGCTGATGAAAATGGGTCTTTCGAGATGGAAAGTTAATTGAGTTTGAGCATCCTGTGAGGAATATGGCTAACACAGGTCATCACTATACTGACTTGATGGGCTGGGAGCATGGTGGAGCCAAAGCCTACTTTAAGCATGCGCCCTAAAGATGAAAATAAGCACTTGCTGCAGGCTCTGTGAACCCCAGTCCTTTCTTTGTTGTCCACCTTCAGGGCTACCCATAGTGCACATGAGTCTTCTCCCTGTTTGCTGTTCTTCTGTTTTGTTCGGTTTCCGACTGTATGCCGATTCACACCCCAGTTTCAACTTCTCCTCTTCCTGATAATGACAAGAATCACTGTCATTATTACAATCGCATGGCCAGGAGAAGGATGACAGCTCGCAGCTATCCATGGCTTAGTGACGACCCAGACACAATTCGCCACCAGTGTAATTTTTTGTTCGATTTTGGAAGTTGGTGTTGGTGATTTAAAGTGCGTGTGTGTGTATATGTGTGTTTATGATAGACATGAATCTATGCTAAGCTCTACTCATATTTTGGACTTTATTAGGATTCACGAAGCACCAAACTGTAATTCGAGGATACTGAGCAGCTAAGCCTCATAATTAACGGACTGCGTGGAAAGTGTTGATTCTATTAGCTTATAAAATGTGATAAATGTGAAGCCCTTTGAGACTAACTGTGATTAAGCTTTTTCAGCTTAATATGAATTTGAACTACATTTCTGCCAAAATATGTCAGAAGTGCTCTTGACTAAATGAAGGAGTGAGTGAGCGTGAGTGTTCACTGGCAGCACATTCATTTAGTCAGATAAATCCCACCTAAGGTGTGATGCTACTATGCTAACTCAGAGAAACAGGCAGGTAGACATCCTCTTGGCCATGTGACCAAAACAAAACATGAACACAAGGCTTTTGAGAGATTACATTGCAGCTCATGCAGACGTTAGGCAACTGATAAGAGGAAGGAAAAGAGGGGAAAGCTGTGGTTAGCCTGCACGCAGAGATTGACATTTCTAATTTAGACACTAGATGCAAGACTTCACAGCAAAAAATTAGACACAAAAACAGTTTAGGCAAACCTATACTATATACTATACAAAGAGGTCACAGTCACTCACTCACGCACAAATCCATCTGTCACTCAGTGCATTCAAAAAAGTCACACAAATGAATGTGCAAAAGTTAGGAAAAAATGCATATAGGCACACACACACACTATATGAACACACTGGTCAGGTATACACATACTAGAGCAGTGGCCAATGTCTGTCTGTCTGTCTGTCTGTCAAGCTCTGAGGAGAACACTGCTGATAAGTGTGAAACAATATATGTCGTTGTGCTATACAGTGTGCAGCAGGATGTGTCTGTCTACAGTGTGTCTGTCCTGTCAGTGCTTTAAAGGTCATCACTCTCAGACGCTTTGCAACAGAGTGAGAGCGTGAATGCTGTTTAATATGAGTGTATGTGTGTGAGAGGTAAACTAAATTTATAGGCTTTACTACGTGTTCACCAATAGTGGCTGGGTCTCGCTTTCGGTGAGCTCACCCTCAGGGGGGGGCAGCTGGTACACCACGCAGAGGGAGGAGTACAGGCAGCCAACGAATGACATCAGGCTTGAAAAATACATCACTCCCTGGGCCCCACCCACCAGTGAGGTCAGAGGTCCCATCGCCACAGAGACCAGGATCTGAGCCAGGAAGTACTGGCAGCTGAGCAGAGAGATGTCCACCCCCATGCCTCGTTTGGTCCCGTCCTCTGATGAGCCACAAAACTGAGGACAATGAAAGTAAGTTATTATGTTATAGAATTCTATGTTGGATCCATATTCTGCATGTAAGAAGTGGATATATCCTGACATGTATTAAACGTGCATTCTCTCTAATGGCCAGCAGATGGTGCTAAAGTATTTGCAATTAAAAGTCTGAATGTATGTAAGCAAAAGAGAAAATGACTCTTCTCTGAGTTGCTTTGTGACCTTAGTACACTTTTTCCAAATGACTCATAAGGTTAATAACTAGTCTAAAATTATCCTGGACTAATCAGCTTCCTCAAAGTTTACAAACAGAATGCTAAACTTAAATGAGGTTAAATGTCACATCACATGTTCCAATTTGTGAGTCTTGAACTTTAGAGAATAGCAACCATTTTCATTCCCAAATTTCTCAGTGAATGAGCAATTGTACAAAATGAACAGTGAAATCTTGCCAAACTTGATTTGACAACACACAAGTTGTAATTAGGAACCAGCTAACATTGGCATTCAACCCCTCCCTAGCCTACATTATGGTAGCTGTGGGCATTTAAAGCTATTACATTCAAGTGTGTTACCCACCATAATGTAATATTAGATTTGTAATGCTTATTATTATTTAGTAAGTGGCTCAATGCTAGCATTAGCTTTAGTCAAGCATAGCTAACGGACTATTAAGAGGATTATACAATTTGGCAATTTTCCCATCAGATTAGCTTTCCTTGTTTTTGGGTTCCTATAAAAAACAAGGAAATAAGACAACGAGTATAATTTCTCAGATGATTTAAATAATATAAAACCTGGAACACAGTTTGGCAATATATGAAAGCAAGTTACCTTCCCCCAACATGCACATGAAGTCAGAGGAGAACGGCTGCTATACATATATGTTGAATGCAGCCTGTTGTTCATTTCAAAATGGTGTTAGATGGTTTGCTTTGGGTTTTCTGGCCATGAGTGACTAGTTACCACCATATAACCACCTGAACTCTCTCCCTGTTTTGCCCCCTCTTCCCATAGTGCCCCCTTCACAGACTTAACCGACCTCCCCCCCTTCAAAACTATATTTTATTATTTTTATTAGCTTACTCTTTTTAATTTTAGCTTATCTTTTTCTAGCTATTTCCTATGTTTATCTGTTGTTGTCGTTGCTAGGGTCTGAGAGAGAAACATAATATCAAATCCTCTGGATGTCTGGTGCATACTACAGTTTTTGACAATAAAGAAGACTTTGAACTTTGATATATAGAAAACAACACATAGTAATGAATATCCGTCATGGCCTTATTATGAATGTGGTGACAGGTAGAATGTCAAACTTGAGGCTGCACAATAGTAGTTCACAAACCAATCAGTAAAGTCACATACGACTGCCACTTCCAACTCTTCTTACGGTTTATTGCATCTATAGCTATAGTATCATGTATGGCCACTTCCCTGATTGAAATACTTTTACAATTAGCTCATTTGCTTTCTGGAAGCGAAATAACGAGACATTAACATCAGTCATGACTTTATGATTAAGATGAAGACTTCCATCTTGGATATAACAATACAATTAACAAGGACAATAACTGCATGGATGTTTTTTGTAAAAAAAAAATCCAATTAACTGATTTAGAAAAAGCTATGAACATAGCTATAAACAGCTTGCTTGTTATTCCAAGGTTATTCAAGGTTTCAGCATCTCTAAAGCTCTCAAAGTAGTCAGCCATATAAGCCCCTTGAAGCCACAAAGTATTGTTTTTTTTACTTTTCGGTTGGTACAAAGGGAAAAAAAATAGATAAAACTTGCTAATTGGAGATTAAGAAGTGGTGATTTTGTGGATTATGTTACCCTGTTCCAGTCTCTGTGCAAAGCTAGCCTGGCTGTGGCTACAAGTTAGTGTACAGCTGTGGCATTCCAATAAATCCTATGATGTAGATATGAAGAAAAATAATTGAATATATTTCCCAGAATGTTTAACTTTCTTTTTGGTTGATCATGGAAAATGTTAGGAAACAATGAATGACATTATAAATGAGTTAGTTTCATATCTAGGTACTGACCTGAGGACTCTGGTAGTATTCACACAGCAGAGAGTAAGGCAGCGTGCATAGAGAGGAGAAGAGCACCCCGTAGGTGACACACAGAGACAGAACCACATAGAGGTTGGTGGATAGTGTGGTTAGGCCAGTGCCCAAACCAAACGCCAGGTAGGCAAAAAAATACAGCGTGCGGAGAGAGAAACGCTCCTCGAGTTTCTCCAATATGGCTGAAGGTTGAAGAAGAAACCCAGAGAGAAAAGAGAGGTACACATGTGACACTCGACAAATACAGGAAGGGATTGTTTAATTTCTTTACCCTGACTAGAATATCCTTAGTGTGTTGTGATTATAAAAGAAGCTTACCTGAGTAGAAAGCAGCACTGAATGCATAGATGCACATGCCCCAGCAGCCCATGCTAACACCAGCATTGTAGCGTTCGTAAGCCTCAGAGTCATGGGGCGCCTTGGGGTCTCCTTTAAATACAACTTCCCCCATGAAGTCAGTGTAGAAGAGCAGCATTCCTTCAAAGGACAGCCAGCCTGGAGAGAGGCAATACGTACAAACTTAGAAACTATTTTAAAAAACTGCTGTTTTAAAGGTGTTGCAATGTTTTTGTTTTTGAGTATTCTCACCCAAAAAATGATTAGTGCATAAACTCCGCAGAGAGGGCGGCATCCTGTAGATGGCTATACACAGAAGCTTCAACGACATTTGGCATTCTCCTGTCTCCACACTCTCAGTCAGACCACTATCATATCGCACCCCATTCAGCAGAATGTTTGCAACCTTAATCAGGAGAAAAGAGAAAAACAACATACTTTGAATTTAAAACTGCTTTGCTGGATACTGAGAAAAAGCTTTTGAAATTTTCAGAATAAAGGTCTGACCTGCTGGCTGAAGGTAACGGTTCTCCTGTGTCCACTCTCCAACCCAATAATCTGGCTTGTGGAGGAGTCTTCTAGTAGTGCAAGGCTCTGGGGTCGCTTCAGGATACCAGAGGAAGAGCGCCGCTGTGACCCCGAATGTGATTGAACTGTGACCTGAGATGCTCCATGAGATGGTGCATCTCCCTCAGGCTGTGGCTCTTCTGGATCTCGAGCTTCCCCTGCTGGATTAGATGCCACATCTGTCTGGGCAGAATAACTCCCTGAACTCTGTCTGTGCTCGCCAGGGGGAGGGGAATCACCAGGAGGCAGGGGTGCAGTGGTTGAGTTGTGGACACAGCCCTGTGGTGTCTGTGGACCTGTGTAGCAGTTTATGAGCACACTGTCTATGTAAGAGGTTCCTAATGAAGAGGCAAACTCATTGATGCCATTGATCGAGCCGTCCCTGCTAATAAAGCTGCCATATTTTGGAGTGAGGGGGCTCAGTGGGGATATTGGGCTTGTAAGGCCAGCACAAAGGCGTGCACTGGCACTGCAAGAATGGGCCATAGGATCAAAATGACATGGCTTTGAGTAATCATAGCTGTAAAGACCTTCCTCATCTTCCTCATCCAGTCCAAAGGCTGATCCATGAACAGGAGGAGATAGAGGTAGAGGGAGGCTGGGGCTTTTTAAATGAGTTTTGCTGGGGATCTTGTTTGAATGGCACTTCGGTAGTGGCCTTTCGGGGATACTGAACAGAGTCATGAGTGTGGCAAATACTAAAGTGATACTTGTGAACATGAATATGACCCGTAGTTGACCCCCCAGTGACTGTCCAAATTTTGTCTGGTCCCAGTTGATGCCACCCACGATGTAGCCAAATCCACCTCCTAATCCTGCAGAGCAAGAATGGGAAACAAACAAAAGAATTACCCTCTGGGATGACTGTAACTGTGGAAAAGATTTACTGTTGGTTTGTCTCTTCTCTCTTACCTGCCAGTAGGGCATGGATGTTCAAACCCCGATCTTGGTCTTCTGGGCTACACACATCCATCATGTAGGCATGGCTTGGATTGTCAGATGAATCAGCACTGAAGTCCATCAGAACCACACCGCACACTGTCAGGAAAATCCCCCACCTGTGATTTGTTGCTGTGTCTGCCATCGCACTTCCAATGTCCCGTCCATTCAGCACCAGGGTTAGACCCATCAATGCCCCTTTGGAGGACAGAAGCAGCAGAGTTTCTGACATTACTTCTGAGGTGTATAGGCTGGTGTCTTAGTGGGGGGAAAAGATTATACAAGTGTCTATCACTAGAGTGGAGAATATGCCAAATTAATATGCCAAATAAATTCACTGGACATAGAGAGTAGTGCAAGCCAATCAAAACAGCTGTAAAGTGTTGTCTGTTGATCTAGCAGAGGTCTACTATATGTGATGAAAATATACAAGGCCATCAATAAGGTGTGTTTATTTGGGCTTGGAGATGGAAGCAGACTTGGCTGTGGACTTAAATATGATTATACAGCAGTTAGTAAGACAGAGTCATTTGATTGGGCAGGTGGCATAATATAGAGTACATCAGCACTGGATCTGTGTGTCACTCCACTGAAGGTGCTCTGAATACTACTAATGTTACAACAAACTATGTCTAATCAACACTACTGGAGCTGGTCTGCATGAACATGTACACAAACACAAAGTAAGAGTGCAGGAAATGTTTGTTCTGCTTGTCAACAATCCAGTTCCAGTCAAGATGTGGAATTAGTTGTGTTGGCCAAGAAAATCAAATGATTACATAAAATATTAGAATCTCTTAGTGCTTAATGCTGTTTACTAATATGCAGCTTTCAAAACTGTTGTACAGATGTCATTTCACACTGGAAGTTGTGCTGCTGAATATCAGCTCACCTGTCTGTTTGTAGCTTGGTTCTTATAACCAAATCTCAGCCAATGCTAAGTATCAGTACAACAGGACAACTTTCACTGTGGAATTATAGGAAGTGTGTAAACCAGTGTTTTGAATGATATAGTAAAAAATTAAACAACAAGACAAATATATTTCAGCCTTTGGAGCATCATTTTTGGATCACTTATTCAAATTTTGCAGGCAGTGTGTGAGTACAACAGACCAGGGGTTCCCAAAGTGTGGGTTGGGACCCCCTTGGGGGTCGCGAGACACAAATGGGGGGTCGTGAAATGTCCTCCAGAATGGTTTTTTTTGTAGTTATCTAAAACAGCACTCATTACGGCATTCACTACGGCACAGGAAACACAGCCACATGCTCATATAGGTAAGGTCATCTTCTGCAGACCAGCTGCACGAAGCCACATTAAATCACTTTGAGGGACAGTGGGGGTTGCGAGTCTTTGGCACCTATATTTTGGGGGTCGCGGGCAAGTCTGAACCCCTGCCACAGACTGTATGAATAAGGTACATCATACTTTGATCATGTAAAGTACACACTTCTTGTATGTATTTCTTACCTATAGCCAAGGCTAAAATAAAGGGTCTCCTTCGCCCAAACCGGGATGTACAACGATCACTCCATGCTCCTATGAGAGGCTGAACGACAAATCCTTGAAGCCAAAGACAGGGATCAAAAGTAAGATCACATGAAGCCAGTAATGCAAAAGATATAACTGATCAATCTCACTTTGCCCTTGACTTACCCAGTATGGGGCTGATAAACCACACCAAGCTGTAGAACTGATCTGGCAAGCCCATCTGTAAGAGCACAGGGGTAACATAAGCCGTCTCCATGGCATAGCTAAACTCAATACCAAACATGATGCTGCCATTGAAGAGCAGCTCTCGGAGGGTGCGTCTTGGGGGAAGCTCACTGAGGTCCAGCTGGTCCAGGGGGCAGGGTGTGTTAGGTGGAGGAGGTGGTGAAGGTCTTATCAGCTTCTGGCGCTTTGGCTGTCTCTGAAAGTTGTTGGCTCGGTGACTGAGATGCCGAGTTGAGGATGTTGGGAAGCTGGAAGTTTTGGTTAGGGAGTTCCTCCAGCTACTTTCCTGAGATGTGGATGATGCCCCCTCTCCTGAGCTGATGAGAAGGGGGTCACTTGGGGTACCCATGCCCGGAGATGACATGTCTTTCAAGCCAGTTTACACTGCAGAAAATGAAAGGTTGAAACATATGCTAAGACTTGTTCTGGATTAAGTTTCTCACACATTAGAGGTCATTTAGGATAATCACTGTAAATCATCGAAGTCATGTGGGTAACTTAGTGCCGTTAATGGTTACGTGGTGTTACTAAGAGGACACTGCAGTCATCAGCAGTGATGGGCACGACGCACTGCAACTAATGCGCATGTTAGTGTTGTGCGCAAAGCCCATGTGCTCGGCGTGGCTGACTACAGCAGTGTAGGATGCGGCACCACTCTCATGTAGCCTGTTTCCATTTTAATTTTTTATGGAGGAAGATCAAATCGGACACAATGGAGCCTCGGGAGGTGATGATGGTGTCTTTTGAGGCAGTGACAGGGCGAACGTATCATTATCGCTAGAAGCATTTGACTAAAATAGACTCTTTATGAAGCCACGTAGACGATTGACTGCATTAGTAAAGGTCTACTCGACAAATTGGCTCATTATCAATACTTCCATGACTCGCATTTTGGTTCCAAAGGAGAAGACCACTCAATCGATTTAAGAAGACGAAGGCGTGCAAATGGAAACGTGAAAGATGATAATTACCTTATTGGGAAGGCTCGTCATTTATTGCGGCATACTGTGTAGGTAAACAGACCGAGCGTTTTGATTTACCGGTTTGAATATAAACGGAGGACGATTTACAGGAGTCATGGTTGTTGTTTATTTATTTTTTCCTTTTCATGCAGTCATCCCCCCGCTCTCTCCTCTGTCCCTTCTCCTTCCCCCTCTTCTCGTCTCCCCCCTTCGCCTGATCCTCCCGGTCTCTCCCGTGACGTCACGCCCCTCCCTGCAACATCAGCACCGCAGACTGTCTACCTACATACAGCATACATCCTCTACTCCTATAGGCTGTATACAGTATTCTTGAGGGTCAAAACTGCGGGTAGAAGATAACAGTCAGTCAATTATATGCAGTGGTGGACAGTAACAGTAATTTACTTGAGTACTGTACTTAAGTAAAAAAATTTGAGTATCTGTACTTTACTTGAGTATTATTTTTTGGGGAATCTGATTACTTTTACTCCACTACATTTAGGAGACAATTATTGTTCTTTTTACTCCACTACCTTTCTATCAATGCTCTAGTTACTCACTACTTTTGCTTTGACATCAGCTCATGAATTTCCTTCACTTTTCTGAAATCTGATCCCTAAGACAGTAAAATGTGTTTGTGTAGTTCTGTTTGTCTCAGTGGTTTAGTCATACCTGTATATCTTGTGTCTCCATGGTTGAACGTGGACCAAACACAGAGCAGATTTCACTCAGATCAGGCAATTAATTTAGAGGTGGTAATGATGGCTTTAATTCTCCACCTGAGCACCCATGGCCATATCTTCAGCCCGTGTTAGATGTTTTTCAAATGAAGAATGATACGTATCTTTGAAATGTTCTCCCTGTTTCCCACTCTGCCCAAACATACAAAAATTCATTGTCCAACCTGAGAAAGCGTGTTGAGCGATGTAACATTTGTTTCATTCCAGGTGAAGTGGGAAACTTCCCTGTCATCTGAAGAATCTAAATTTGACATTCTTTTTGGAAATCACCGACACCAGGTTCTCCATTCTAAAGATGAGAGGGACCACCTGGCTAATCATTAGGGTAGTCCAAAGGCCAGCATCTGTGATGGTACAGAGATGCACAAGTGCCCGTGGCATGGGTACCCTATGCATTTTGGAAAAGCATGATTAATACTGAACAATCAAGTTGTGGAGCCACATGCTGCCAACCAGACAATGTTTTTTTTAGTAGATGAGTTGCTTAACTGGACCCTGCTTGTCGCCTTTTTAAAATATTTGATGCATCATCAAATACGACAAAGGAGACCCTGAACCGTTGAGCAGCAGAAATCAGGCAAGAATATAGGATAACATTTCACTATCAAAACTCCACAAACTGGTCTCCTCAGGCCCCAAATGTTTACAGGTGTGGTTACAAGCTATACTATAACTCTTCTATTATCTTTTCAATTATCTTAAACAATTCAGTGCCGCAAATTCTGGGGGATGGCTGTGAATTACAGGTAGAATTCTTTTTACACAATTCCCACAGGAAATACATGAATAAAAGAATGTCATGCAAGATAAATTCTTAACCCTGCTGTTATGATGCGGGTCAAATTGGCCCCTTTTAAAGTCTATTTTAGGCAATATTTGCCTTCTAAACCAGCTAAATGCAGCATAAAAATCTGGGCAGTATGTGACAGAAGAGGTGTCGTGTTCATTTATCAACAAAAATTCCAAATGTAAAATAAAATTAACAAAAATCGATGTCGCTTAAAACTACTGTATTTATATTTAGGGCTGTCCAATGTACTTTAAAAAAAATGTAACATTAATTTGAATGAAAAACGAGTTATCCTCATTAAACCATGATCTGTGAGAACACCAATGGACTAAATCTTGATTTAAATGATTAACATTAAAGGAGTGTTAATGTATGAATGAACTAATAACGTGCCATGTAACAATTCTGAAATCTAAATGATCCCTCCCGAGACTTCAAAGTGGCACCACAGCAATAAAACTAAATTCAGGATTCAAGGTAACGATATGAAGACAAATAGATATGCACATCAATAGTAAATGCTTAATGTAATTTTAGAGTACTTGTGGTCAAAGGTGTGCTGTGGGGATCTGTGTTACCCCTGAAATGGTTGCAGCAGAACCTTTGCTCGATCAGTCAAAGTGAAAACAGAGCATGATTAGGCTCATGTCAGTTATGGAATTATGAATGCACATGATACAGTTAGTTCAAAGAATGATTTGTTGAAGTTTATTTCATGAACTACAGAAGGAACTACTGATCATAGACATACAGATTTTTAAGGGCACAGTAAGTAACAGTTTAATACTAACTGTGTTTTAAAAGTATCTTCCTCCTCTACATATTGTTCAGATTTATATTTGTCTGACTGGGACAACCTCTTACCCACTGATGGAATGTATTCATTTTCACCCAACCAAGGTGTTTTTGTGACCTTAAAATTTCAGTTTCAGGAAATGAGTAAATTTTAATATTGGGAGGTTTTTAATACAGGCTTTTATCATGATCCTTACAAAACGTGATCAACAGAGTACCCGAAAATTTGTATTCTGAGAGGTGCAAGGTGAAAACAAAGCTCCTTATATTTGTAATAAAGTACAGTGGCTGAATGAGTTTCCCTCATATTGGCTGCCAAACAGTTAGCAAGGTTGTCCAGAGGTTAGTAGAAAACCCACAGATTGGATAAAGTTAACAGCTATACAAAACAAATCAAAGCAACCTATGAAAGCAAACAAAGGCCAGGCAATAAACCGCATTACCTTTGAGCTCAAGTGACACACCTTACGCAACTCTTATGCAATCTAAAGCTTTGTTATGATCAAAACTTAGCCTAATAATTTCAAATCTGCAGTCACTACTCTAAGTTTGTATACAAAAAAAAAAAACAAAAAAAATGGTGAGGATGTGTTATACATGTATTTCAAATTTTGACATTAAAACTGACAAACATAAAACAAGGCAGAGTTGGTCGCTTTTAGTACACTGGAAAAAATGCCCCTCCAAAAACAAGAGAAAAAAAACTTATTTCAAGGTACTTTTACCTTGAAATAAGCAAAAAAATCTGTCAATAGAACAAGTGAAAATTTGCTTGGTAAGATTGGTTAAAATAAGACGTAATATTTAGAAAACTGTGATCTTAAAATAAGCAGGGAAAGCTTATTTTAAGTAGTATTTTAAAGCTTAGTATCTCAGAATAAGCCAGGAATGCTAACAATTAGTATTTTTTCACTCAAAAAGGATTTTTCACTAATAAATTTCATGTCAACATCTTTATTTGAGATACATTCACCTTGATTTGAGTTGTATAATAGCGGCCCTTCTCTAGGTTTAAGACCATCTAGTAGAGGGAATAAGATTACAAAGTTTAATTTGAGCATTTTGATATATAATGTCTCCCCATAGACATTATATCCGCTGGATATCCACTGGATATAATAATATTCAGTCATGTTGCTTTTTAGGATAAGCCAGCTATGCTCGAAAGTAGGTGTTTTATTGTGTGCATGTAGTTTGAGGATGTATATTTTTATCTGATTTAGAAGAAACAGTGCCTGAAAACTGTAACCCACCCTTAAAAAAACAACAACTTTTCTTTCTTTCTTTGTTTTGTCAATGGAGCTGTTTTCTGATTACTTAAATCAAGATTATCCGTCCTCTACACATAAGATCTCAGCCTGAAAAATGTATGAAATGTAAAACAAACCTTACTTCTTCTTCTAAAGTACAATTCAAAACAAGATCCTTTCAAGATGACTTAACAAGATATTTAAGATGCATTGTCTTAAAACAAGTCCCTCCATCTTGCTCAAATGTTACTTGTTAAGTAAATGAATCTTAAATCAAGTGGGATAAGACATTTTGAATAAAAATGAGACCATTTCACTTGGGAAGACTTTGAGTTTTTGCAGTGTAGTACAGAGGTTATTAACTACAGATCACTATGTTAGAGGTGCACGTGCTTGGAGTTGCTCTAACGGAGTCCCGCCTCCTTCCGAACTGCGTGTACTGTGATTGGAGGATTGTATCGCATTGGCAGAATCTGATTGGACGGCAGCTTTCAGTGGGCGTATCCGGATATTCTTGTTTTGCAACTGTTAAGCGGGCGTTCCTCAAACATTACATTACTATAAGATTATATATTGTACAAACTCAAAGTCACTTGTAGCTTTCTTGGCAGTGTACAGTCCGTGAAGCGCCGGAGTAGAAAAATGGCAAACATCGACCTCGCTAAAGTTGGAAAGAACTTATTGAAGAGCGGTGAAACTGGAGAGGTAATAATCAAAGATATTTACAGTGTTTACTAAGAAGGTTTGCAGCATATGTTCAGCTTCCTTGTCTTTGCTTTATGTATACGGTTTGTTGTTTAAGTCGCACTCTTCTGATAATGAGCCCTGCTGTTAAATTGACATATTCCCCTGAGAGGTGTATGTTTCCTGCTGAGAGCTAACTACTGCATTTAACCTGCCATTAGCTCACAGTATGGATGTTAAGTGCTGTCAAATTATGCTTCCATGTCAGCATTAGGTAATGTCAAGGGAGTACATGTGACTATAAATCATAGTGTCATATGCTCTTATATGTGATTTCAAAGATAACGTTCAAATGTAGTATAATCTACCAACTATTATGTTATCTGATCTTTACCTTTTTTATGGTTTCATGGTGAGTTTTTCCCTTTCCCCCTTCAGAATGTGGAGATGCAGTCTCTGTGGCAGTACCAGCCCGCAGTCCTGTTCTTCTTGCGCAGGTTTGGCTGTCAGGTGTGTCGATGGATGGCATCAGAGGTCAGCAAACTGGAGCCGGACTTAAGAGCCAGTGGGGTGGCCCTGGTAGGAGTTGGACCGGAAGAGTTGGGGTTGAAGGAATTTAAGGAAGGAGGGTTTTTCAAAGGCTGTAAGCTGTTTTCACTCATCTTATACAATTGGAGGTCTTTTTCTTTATTTGTGTTGCACTGACATAACACTCTAAATTGAACAATATGTGTTGCTTTCACAATTATGAAAAAAAAAAACCAAATCTGTACACAGGGCTTAATTGCAAAAGTCTTTAATCGGATAAACTAAACCTACTGTTACTCTACAGCCTTAATTGGCCATTTTTCTTTCTGTATAGCCCCTCATTACTGAATATGAGCAGTTTTTTTTAATAACAGTAAATAGCCAAACAGCTTGTAAACAACAATGGACCTAGATTTACTCAATTGTAATGAGTTTAATAAACTGTGTCACAAAAACTGAACCAAATACCTTATCCAGAGAAATTGTTTCTGACATTGCAGTTCAGATTGCTTTCTTCTGGTCACTGGAGACAGGTTTTGCAATAATAATATGAAAATATGCTGTTTGCCTTTTATACTAACCCCGGAAAAGAAAGTTTATTTATGTTACACTGGAACTAAAATACAACTTGCTGCCTTTCTTGTTACTGGTCTGTTCTTTTGTAAGATTATTAATGATCAAAAATCAACTCCTCTTTCAGCAATTTACATCGATGAACAAAAGAAAACTTACAAGGATTTGGGCTTCAAAAGGTGAGTGCAGCAAATCCAAAGATATGTTGACACTTTTGCTTTACCCTGTACACCTGCAAAGATTAGTTATTTAATTTCTCAGTTGAGAAAGAGTTTCTCAGAAATATGTCTGCAAGTCTATTAGATAATGGAGGAAATACTTTCATCACTTTCAAAGCATATAAGAAATACTTTGTCTGGTTACAGCTTTTTTGAATGTGAGGATAAGATCATTATCTTTGTCTTGGATGACAAAAAACTGATCATCTACAGGTTTTATAACATTGTTTTAACAAAACAAGGAATCAAAAATACAACTTTTCTCACTTTTAATTAGGATTTGTCCACTTATGCTAATCTCTTTCCATTGTAACTGAGTAGGTGCCCTTAAATGATCTCTGGTTGAACAACTGTGGGTTTTTTTTTTCAAACTCAGGTACACAGCCATTAGTGTGGTTCCTGCAGCCATGGCGAAGAAAGTACGAGAAGCAGCTGGAAAGGTAGATAACTTTATGCTTATGTTTTACATTTAGCCATAGGATTGTGGGGTTCAGTTGCTGAGATGCAGATTGACACACTGACTTCTGACTGTATGTTTCCTTCAATGTTTTCAGGCCAAAGCTGCTGGCATCCAGGGAAACTTCTCCGGAGACTTACTCCAGAGTGGAGGCCTGCTCATTGTGGCTAAAGGTACAAACAATATTCATTAGAGGGCAATAGATCAGAGACTTATACCTTAGGGGCTGTTACATGTGTCAATTATCTTCTAGTGTGGTATTAATAAGGATGAAGTTTTTCAAGTCATTTTAATCAAGGGTCAGGAAGCCCTGTTTTTTTTTTTTTTGCAGTTTTTCCTCTAGAGGGCAGTGCTGCATCGCATCACTGAAGTGCTGTCCAAACTTTCCACTGTCAGTTTCAGTATTTCACAGTGATACCATGTCCTACTACATAAATGTGAAATTGTCAGATTTTCACATTTTCTGTTGAGTTTATAATTCTTGGATATAAATACACACATGTGATTGACATTTTTGACACAGTAGACAAAAATAGTTCAACATGAACATGTAACGCACAGTATTATAGAACTAATAAATCAATCAACATTTTTAAGTGGTTACAACGCCAATAATAATTTTAAAAGTTGGTTAGTATGAGCAAAAATAACCAAGTAATGACAATCGACTTAATTAATATGAGTATAAATGTTGAAGTCAACAGCAATAATATGACTAATAACAACTACAATAATAATAATAGATGAGGACTGACAGTTTTAACTACAGCTATTGATAGTTAGATTCAGACAGGTTCACGGCAGCAGGCCATCAACAGCAAGGATCCATTGAAACCTATATAACAGGTGAGCACAAGAACTGGTATGCTGTGGCTTCTTGGGGCCACGTTGTGCTCTTAGCTGAACATATCCTTTGTTTTCCATTGGGTCAGTCTTTCAAACACTCAACCCACATGAATTATATGATTTGCAGATGAGCCAAAGACTGTCACATTGATGCAAAAAGGGCACAAAAATTAGCACTCTAAAGACATTTTTTACAGCATTTTATATGTAAAAAGTAAAACACTGATTCAACAAGAAATGTAATTCTCTGTGTAAAATGTTAAAAACAATAGAATTTGATGGTTTTCAAATCATTACATCCTTTCTTTAATCACAAAATATTGCAAAGAAAACAAAACAAATGTTGAGCCATGTCTTGCTGAAAGAAAAGGCATTTTTGCCCCTGGGCCTGTGTTTATCATTCAGCATTATTGGTTCCTTCCCACATGTGTAAGCTAGCCATGCCATGGACAATTATGCATCCCCACACCAACATGGATGCTGGTTTTTAAGTGTGCTGTGGTAATGAGCAGTGTGGTCCCTTTCTTCTCTAGAGCAGAGGACGAGGCCTTCATGATTTCCAAAAAGACTGTCACATTTTGATTTGTCTGACCTGCAGGAAAGTTTTCCTCCTTATCTCACCTGCACCTTGTTTACAGAGAATGTTCTGGGGGTTTTTTCAGCCCATGCAGTGATTTCCACTGCAGAGTCATGTCTGTTTTTACCACAGTGCCACCTGAGGGCCCAAAGATCCCGGCCATCCAGTATTGTTTTTTGGCCTTGTCCCTTTTGTACAGAGATTTCTCCAGATTTTTTAATCTTCAGTTTCAACATTTGATGTGTTGTCTTTGCAGCATTTAAATGAAATATAGTGTTTAATGATTTGCAAACCATCAAAATCAACATTTTCACAGTGTCTCACGTGTTTCTGAATCAGGGTTTTAGGTCCAATCATCCAAATGAGAGAGGAACACTTCTGATGCTGTCTTTTGAAGTGAGGTCAGGGTATCTTCTCATTATTGAAGGAAACAGCTTGAGGACATAGATCACTGCAGCAGATTAGATCTGTGGTCTCTAACCCCTCAGTTTTAAAGGAAAAATCAGTTGCTCCTCATTTAGCACCCACTTGAAGCAAGTTTAGTTATATATATATATCACTTTGGAAGCAGTTAAGTTGAAGAGCACAAACCTTGTGTTAAATCTCACATTGTACTTTTTCTTTGGTATTTTCTGGAGCACATTTACCTGGATATTCAAATACTTAATTCAACTCTGTGTAGTATTTTCTAACAGTCTGAAAAATCTTTGAATGAAATGTATTAAGTTGAAAAGGTCCTTACTCTGGGATCTCACATGTATTTTGCTCTTTAAAGGTGGAGAGAAGGTCCTGCTGCACTTCGTCCAGGATTCACCAGGAGACCATGTACCACTAGAGGATATTTCCAAGATTTTGGACATCTCCACCGAAGTAAAAGCAGGAGAAAGGCCAGTGGTAAGACATCTCCTAATAGTAGATAAAAATAATGCTTACTATACACACTATTTCCCTATTTGACTTTTCTTTTTCAAACACCAGTCTATTAACTCTCCCCCTTCAACTAATTTCTTTATAGGTACATTGTCACAAAAAGATGAATAGTGGAGAATAAATGGTTTTATTGGGTTTACTGAAGCACACTCGGCTGATGTTTTTCCAGTAAATATTGTTTTACGTCAGCAGCAACACACATCAGAGCGGTCCCTTCAAAGACAATTTCACACTTATTACTCCATCTTCATGGTCTGTTAGTGTTCGTGTCACAGCCCCCGAAACATTTTTAACTTGAGCAGTGATCTCGGTCTGTAAATAATTGTATTTAAAATGCTCAGCAAACACAAACAGAGAAGAAATTCCTCAGAGGGAAATTGGGATTTATGATTTAGGGCTATGTGAATGAAGTTTGACTCATTGAGGTATAGCTTGGGAAAATATTGGCAGCCTCTCACAAAATTTATGAAATGTTTGTGTAATTCTCTCACAGAAGATTTAACGTAGCTTAAAGGGTTCTTTACGGGATAAAGTTTAAAGTTAATCAATGAGAAATTAATACTGCAGCTTTTACTGGATCTTATTAATTTCTCTGCTTACAAACCAATGGAAAGACTTAGTTGGTAACAAAGACTGGCCAGGCATTAAAGGCATTAAAGTCACCGTTTTGGATTTACAATGTTGTTGCTAATAGTTTTATAACCCCCCAGCCCCCAAAACCATGCACACATTTCTACATGTATTTCTATCATATCGTGCACTTAAAAAAAACATTTCTCCCTTTACAACTTTAATATGCACAGTAGTATCGATAAAAGGAAGAGTGAGTGTTACAATGACAATGTTAAAAAATGGGAGTCTAAAAAAAATAGAGAAACTGGTCATGAAAGAAAAAAGGGGGATAACCGAAACTAAGGCTCATAAAAAAGCATTAAAGTCTGAAATGTAATTAGGTCGGAAAATTCAGCTATTTTTAAAGAATAAAGGATTTGGTTCAAGATTCTAAAATTACACGTTATGATTTATTTGCCAGGATTTTGAGGAAAACTTTTCGACAAGAGTTTGTAGCTAATGCCACGTTACTGTGAGCATAGATTAACACAAAAAAACAGAAAACAGCATAAAAATTAAACAGCTTAAAAATTCAGCCCAACTGCACCGTTAACACTCACACATTGAAGTACTGTAATTTGTTTGTTTAACACCTTGAAAACGTACCCCTCTGGCGTATATACAGACAAAATCAATGTTACTGTAACTGTGTTTATTTTGGGCTTAAGCTGTGCCAGGGGGAGAATTTTGTAACAGTTAGAGAGGCGGTGCTAGCTGGTTCTCCCTGTTTATCTGTATGCTAACCTAATATAGCTAGCTGCAGGCTTTTGTCTTCCATTGGACAGACTGATATTAGAGTGATTTCTAACATCTCATCAAACTATTGTGAAGAAAGGAAATAGCGTCTTTTACAGAGAGCATTATGACTTCATATTGTTCAGCACATTTTACGTTATTAGAGCTTCATTGTGTCAGTGACAAGTATTTTGTGTAAAAATGGAGCTCATTCAGCACAAATATTCTATTCATACAATTTTGAACATGAAAAAATGCAGTTGCATTGTTTTACTCAGACAAGCTTTAGTGAAACGAAGCAGTGTGAGTTGATAATCAGGGGGTTTTGTGGGTTTTTAGCAAGCGACAACCTCCGGTCTCAAAATATGAAGCCCATGCAAAAGCGTTATAAACTGCAGTTCATCGAGAATCCGCTTGAGGCTGGCTGCAGAAACACCGGAAACCACATAGACCCCAATTCAAAAAAGACGACCTTTGCAGCATTAATAAACATGTTTACAGCCTGGTTTTAAAGAACAGCTTGGCTCTACATAGCTAATTCCTCATCAGCACACACTGTACTGGGGGTGAATGTTTTTCTAACGCGATGGTTCAGAAGATATTATGGTTGCAAGTTTTTGCCCAAATAAGGACATGACTGACTTGACTCCCGGACGGGAACACATAGCTCTTAGGTAGGAGGCTCAAACTCCGCCTCTTTACGTCACACTTGGGCTGGTTGAGTCCCGCATTTCCAATATGGCTGCCGCCGTCGATTGGCTTCAAAACAGCGCTCAGGAACATATGGGTGACATCACGGATACTACGTCCATTATTTATATAGTCTATGGTCTTTAGCTAATAAAAAAAGATGAAAAAATGAGGAAATTGTTCACCTATGAGTAACTTTGAAGTCTTGGTGATAAAGTTTGAAAGCTCTGGACCTTGTTATGAATATGGTGTACAAACTTCACTTGTATGATTCTATGACAAAACATGTTTTAATTTAAAAAAAATGTCTACTCATGTATGGAAAATGCACTAAACAAGAAGGCTGCATGGGTTGCTCCTGTGTAGCACTGCAGTTTGAATGCAACATAAACTCACAGTTTCTTATTGCTTCGGAGATAGATGAATCCATTATTGGTTTTGGATGTGCATGTCAAAACCTCAATGTCATAAAATAGAAACTACATCTTAAAATGTAACATCTATGTAACACCATAAATCAGGTTTAGTGGGATTCCTCATTGGTCGTGACGTGACATCTTGAGTCCTGAGTATCATGGGTTTCATCCTGTGATCAGCATCAAAGGGCTTCACTTTGCCACGTGTACTCAAACGTGTTTGCCCTGCAGCTCCGTCACTGACGTCCCACAAAATGTACCATATCAGACATATTGCATCATACATAAAGGGCCTTCCCATGATCTGTCTGAAGACCATCATCTCTGCAGTCAAAGAACAGGATAGACCTTGTTTCTTCTTCTGATGGGTTGATATGTGGCAGAAAACAAGCACAAGTCACAAGCTTTGGGACATGCTGGAAGACATCCAGAGAAGGTTCAGGCGTGTAGTGAGATCATTCGCTGATGGAGGTTAAACGTTACCCTGATCAAACAGCCGATAGTTTGTGTTTACTTGTTTTTTCTGTGTCTATAGATAGAAAATACTGAAGAAGTTTTTCCAGAAAAACAACATGTGTCTCTACAACGTGGCTTCATCAACACGTGTGGGGATAAATCTATACAAGCACATTTTTTCTAAGAAGGGGGCTTAAACCTAGAAATTGAAATTGAAACTTAATGACACACAACCTTTGTACGGTCTTGTTGCAGACCAGCCTTTATTGACCGCTTTACTCCAGTGTTGAAACAAATTCAAAATGAAAGAAACTAAAGGAAAAATCTATCAGAAAAAAAAGTTCAACTCACTCACATTAGAAATAGCATTTAAATTAGAATATTGTTCAAAGGGAAACAATAAGAAATCTCTCTTTTCTCATTCTTTTAGCTGCTTTTTAATAAGTAATTTATAATCAAGTCATGAAATGTATTTTCAATAAAGAGTATTCTGTTTTATCCTTGGACCAACATTCATAATTTATCATCAAACATGCAGAATAGTTGCTTTATCACATGCATAAAACATGCTGTAAGATATGCTTATTAATATAAATTTAACATTTACTTTAATTTAATTTAAGACTGTCTGTTTTTTAATAATTTTATCCATTAACTTATGAATACTTTGGTCCAATAGTGTCAGTAATATCTCTAGGAAAATTCCTCTCAGACCAGACAGAGGTTCCCAGAATGCTAATTTTGTCCTATCAAAAGTCTATATAATGTCTTTAAAAAATATTAGGTTAATGGAACCAAAAAGTAGACAGAATGGAGAGACTTCTTTATAAGTCCACTGAGGGCTTTTAAGCTCTATGACCAATGTCAAAGCAACTGAGTAGATCAGCTGATGAGCCTGCTAACTGTGATCCACTTTCATCTGTTTTCAATGTTTTTATGGATGCTTTCCAGCAGATCACGAGCAGTTTTCAAATGAGATCATCTTGTTTTGCTTTAACTCAATAAGAGGAAATTGAAATGACTATTGAGAGTTTTGACATTCGAGTAATTGTAACACGTTTCTTATTCTACAATTTTTACTGAAAATCTAATTTTCTGTGTTAAGATAAGATAAGATAAGATAAGATAAGATAGTCCTTTACTTGTCCACAGGGTCCAGCGGGCAGCCCAGGACAGAGCTGGCCTTCTTCACCAGTCTGTTCAGCTTCTGCCTGTCAGTAGCAGAGATGCTGTTGTGATAAAAACTGGAAAAACAGTAGAAACTCCTGATTATAAAACACTGCAAGGATGTATTCGAGCCATTTTCAAGATTTAGGACTCTTAACAACACAGGAGATTAACTGCTCTGTTTATTGGTAGTTACATTTGATTGTGTCAGTTATTGTGCCCCACTTTGCACCCTGGTCTGCCCTCTGCAGATACATTAATTGGTTTGAGGCTTTGTCTGTTTGAAATGTTTCCCCTTGATTTTAAATATTTAGGGGTTTTTTTGTTTTGTTTTTTAGTTAATATTTTTATTTCTTTTTCAAAACAAAATAACAATACACTGGTACACCACTTATACAACATGAATCGACAAACTCATCACATAAGACAACATAAACTACAACATACAATAATAAACAATAGACAGGAGGGTGGGGGGGCGCAGTTCATTTACAGAAAATTTAATCATATAACACTCTTTTCCAAAAATTGCCTTATAAAGTTATAAATATTTGTTTTCATTTAATGCATTGAACATGATAAGCTGTGTGAACTTTGTGTTGACATTAAGATATCAGTATGGATTTGTGGGAGATGAGTATAATTACCAGAATACAGTGGAGTTAAACGTGAGCTGTTCTGTGGACTGTGTGGACAGCGGGATCGATTAACATAGCTGCTTATCTTTAATGTCAGGCGTGTCTGTATTAGCACACTGTCAAACCTGAAGATGACGCTTGTCCTTCCAGCTCTATGTAAAGAAAAATAAATGTATATAGTTTGGTCCTTACTTCAGGTTGAATCTTTGTTCTTTCTCTTGCAGTGCAATGATGATGTCTGTACTCGATGAAGACAGAGCTGCCTATCAGACCCCTCATCAGGCTCAAATGGAAACTTCAATTAAAGTGAACCTATGAATGTCTGCTGAAACTCCTAATTGCTTGAAATCTCTTTATAATGGTTATATATTATGTTATTTAATTATGTAATTTGTAAGCAACGGAGACACTCCACTACCACCATTACCTTTTAATTGCCATAAATCACAATGATTGTTTTTTACAGGCTTTTTATGATTTTGCTCACAGTCTTAACATTAAATTAACTATTTTGTATGTATCTTATATTAATAAAATTTTAAACTAGTCCTTGGCTACAGTCTATTATTGGTGACATGCTGACATGTGTTATTGGCATGTGGACTACCTCTGTGCGGTGCCCATGATAATCTGTGATCGTTTTCATCAAGCATCTTACATTTTCTCTATGTGTCAACAAATACCAACAGCCCTCTTGTGATTCATGAATTCAAAGGTGAACCCTGTGGAGCCAGCACTCATTGGTTATTGGACTTTTTTGCTCTTTTCCCTTTTTTTTTCCTTTTTATCACTGCACTGCAATAATAAAGTCAACTGGCTTTTTCCTTTCAAATTGAGGCTGAACTGTGACTGAAGTTGTACTTTCAGAGGTGAGTTTGGATTTGGCTGTTTAGAGCTGCATTTGATTTTCACTGATTTAAATGATTCAGCAGCTGGAAAATGATAGCATTAGCCAATGCTAGTGCAAGCTAGCTAAAACAAAATGGTGCATTTAGCATGCTGGCTAATATTTTCCCTTCACTAGCAAATTAAAGAAATAAGAAAATTGCCAAAATTAGCTAATAGTATCAGTAAAACATACCTGTCTGAGGAACTGTCCACTGTAAAAACCTACTCACCATATAGTGTTCCTTACACAAGGATTATAATGTTGAATAAACACATTGAAAGAAAGACTTGAGTTTCTACCAGTAGAGACAGTCACTTTAATGGCATCTAGATAATTACATAGCAGCAGGAACATTAATAAAACATCTTAAACATCTGTTTCTTGCAAAGCAACAATGTTATATCATAAATATTTATGTAGATAAATAAAATAATCTGATGGGTATACAGATAAACATGTCTATATATTACAAAAAATGTGTTTGTTTCTTGGCTTTTTCATTTCTTAAACAACACAGTCTCACCCATCGTGAAGCTATAACTAAGGCAAGAAATATAAGCTCTCTCTCTTATCTAGTTATGATTCTTTATATGTAAATACTGCAGTATGAAACATCAAGTTTCTACAATAAAACTTTGTGTAATGTTCCCCTTTGTGTTCACTCAACAACTTTTAATGTATTTTTTTAACATTGAGAATAAACACGACAAATAAACAACAGTCCAAGCTTGAGCCGTTCTCCATTGAACAACAGCCCCATGTTGCATCCTAGCTTATGATTTTCCCTCCAGCATGTCTTTGAACCAGACATGATAAATGTAACCTTGTTATTCAAAAAAAAAAACTTTGACATTTGAAGAACTACACTTGCTCCCTTTTTGGGAGGACTGAGACTAGAGGTTTGTTTTCTCTGTAATGTCTGCTGTTTAAAATGAAGCTAGAATATGGTCAGCTTAGCTTAGCACAAAGGCTGCAAATGTGGTAAACAACTAGCCTTGCTTTTTTTAAAGGTAACAAAACCCAAATAATACATTTTAACTGTGGGCTTCTTGTTTGTGCCAAGGATTAGTCAAATGATGGCCGGCCCAGTTGATATGTTTTTGAGAAACAAACAAGATGCTCTCTGTTGGTGTGGAATGTCCAGAATCAGCTACTATATCTAGTCAGTAAAAAGTGAGGTAAATAAGGTGTTGGAACAAGTTACTAAGCCTCTTAGTCTACCTCTCCATCACAGATTTTATTTCTCTGATTTATGTAGCGTACAGGAGCAGTTTGGTCTGTTCCCCTTGGAAACCAAAAATAAACTGGGAGGTCTGACAGCCCTAGTTCAGCCTATGAACCCTGATATAAAAGTACATCTTACACTTTTGTTTTTGTAAAAAATAAACAAAAGAAACACATGTTGGGTTTAGAGGAGCCAGACCAGTTTTTCAATGTTAGACCTTATCTTCACTCACTCCATGCTAAGTTAATGGAACCATCTGCAAGCTCTAGTGTACATTTCAGTGACAGAAACGTGCTGTAATGTATTTCATCCAGCTCTGCCAGAAAATGAATTAGTGTACTTCTAAAAATGTCAAGCTTTGAATTTAACAGGGCTGCTTATTATCAACACTTACATTCTTAGTAAAACAGTGCTTTAAGCAACAGTGTATGCCGATATGTGAAGACTAGGAGACAGACTGAAGGAGTAAAGCTTCAAAAACACAATCAATTCATCCACCTCTGTTGAGGCCAAAAAGTCATGTTTAGTTTACCAAGGCATCCTAAATTTGACCATTAATGAGCAAACATTCAAAACAGGCCGTTTCTTTTTCAGCTAAATAAAAGCTCTATTCATCACACAACCTGTGGCCTCCTGCAGCTACTACCTCCATCCTTTTTGCTTTGATTCTTCTGTCATTACTTGTTAATGAAGGTAGAAAATAACAGTCCTGGCCCTGGCCATCTCTGTAATGACAAGCCTCATTCTTAGGCTTTTTCTGCTTGCAGGCTCGTGGTTTTGGCTATTGGCGGTCACCACGCTTCAGCTCGCTGCACTTCATCCTTTCATCTTGCACCACACTGATCAATGTGAGATCAGAGGCCAAGCCACTTCATCTGCTGCTCGTCCATGTGTGATGCTATATGAGGAGGTTTCTTCTCCCGACCCCTTAGCATGTAATTGGTTATGCCTAGAGGCTTAATGTCTTGTACTCACTGAGTATTCGCGTTGCCTAACAGTTCCTCCGCAAATCAATCAGTGTTCAGATTAAATGTAAACCTACATTCATCATACAAGAAGATCGTGAAGATTGTATTGTGTGTTTAGTTAAGTTCCAACTTACAAATTAGACATTTAAGTAGTTTGGATGGCCAAACATTCAGTCCAGTTTGAACGCTTTGGAGAAGGTAAAATGAATTAGAAGGAGCGAGCTTTAAACACACAACACAGCCATACAGACTGGAAAACCTGCACCTAAACCTGACAATGGTGCAGTAAAGTGATAGTTTGTCATTATTATCACATCACTCTATCACTTACAGGTTTATTAACACAGGCTACAAAGCAGCAGGCCACCAATATTTGTAAAAACATCTGGAATATTTTTTTAAACAGCAAACAGTCATGACATAAATATACAGCTCTGCAGTGAGTTTTCAGCAACGATTATTTGCAGGACCTGATAAAGGAACTTAGAAAAAAAGGAATTCTCCAAAAAGTATTAAACAGCTTTGTAAATTTAAATATCTATCCACTCTGTAAATTTAAAAAGAACAAGAGCAGCAGCTTCAGCAGAATGTTAATTTCAGTTTAAAGCTGCAAAGATTTAACAGTCTTAAAGTCTTTAGATAATTTGTTAAATGTAACAGTGAACAAGCAAAACTCTCAGAGTGTGACTAATTCTATTGAAGCATTACCTCAGCAAAACCGACAGCTTTCAATGATTCTATACTCTCTTGTCAAAGTTTGATTTTTTTCAACCATTGTTTCTTCTCTAGTGCACCAGGTTTGTAAAACATTAAATCAACTTAGTGCCAAAGTCATGTTTCTGTTTCTTTGTACCCATCCCTCATCTGATGTGGGCGACGGGAAAAAAACAACAGTGACCAACTCATCCAGAGACAACACTCTAAGCTTGAGAAGACACCCAAGCAAGTTTCTTTTTTATATTATACATGCTTACAGGTGTGATCCAGGATGTCATCCATTTACATTTATAATACCCAATATCCAAATATATTGTAATACGTATAATGTCTCTGTGGAGTTTCACAAGAACAACTTATTCTTTTAATTCAAATTGTCCTTATCAAGAAATAAATACACGTAGAGTAAAACTGTCTACCAGACACGACACTTCTGCTCTGGGTTCATTAGAGTCCCTTCTTGGCACTGAAAAGCTTCTGAGAACGCTTCGAAATTCTGGAGAGATCCAAGCACCCTAAAGATGAAAGGAAAACAGCGAATTAATAGGCTGATAAAAGGTTTAGTTCATTCAAATGCAGAGCGAAGCACTGCTATGTGTGAGCCATAATCTTACCTGTATTCTAAGGGACTGTGTGAGTCAGTCTTGATCGACTGGCTGGCATACTCAGGCCGATAAGCACCACACCACACCTGTAATAGATAAAACAAAAACATGAGTGGAGATCTTAAAAGCATTTTTTACAAATAGAAACAAATGCATCATACAACACAAACTGTATTGACCATTGAACACACCCTCCATTTTCAAATTACAAGCTTTCCAAAGTTCTCTCTAATGCACTGATTGATAAGCTGACCACAACCAAACTTGACCACCTCAGCGAGACCAGCTCTTCAAAATTCAGGGGTTTCGACCTGTAATTTTGTGGCTTACAGTTTTCTGCTTATTCTGTAAATTCCCTGGCACCGACACACTTTACTTTGGCAGCTCATCTTGTCCCCTTTGTGTATTGCTGAACACTGATTTGTTCTGGGATTGCTTCAGCATCACACCCCCTGACCCTTTCTCTTTCTACCTCCTGCGATTTGGCTCCTGAGAAACCACCACTTCTACTTTAATAGGACGTTAGGAAGTCAAGTTTTCCCCTTTTTTCGTTTGACTTACTTGGGCAAAGTTGAGAAAGAAAAGTTGCTTGTGATTCATATCTAGACCAGGTAGACGAGGCTCTTCACCCTGTATCTCCACCCACTTTAAGTAAGCCTGTAAACACACAAATACACACACATTTTAAAAACAGGTTTCTTATCTGCAAGAAGTTTATTATAAGAATTTGGATGGAGTCAGTGCTGCTTAAAGATCATATGTAATCATTTTAAACATATGATTTAATATAAATGCAGGTGCCATCCAACCTTATAGGCTTGCCGAACCCCTCCGTTATCTGCTATATTCTCCCCCAGAGTGCTGATACCGCTGACCTGCATTCAGAGCAATAACATGAACACACACATCAGCATGAAAACACTCATTCATATGGTTACTAATACATGGTTTACATTGTCATGGATCAAGGATTAGAGCCAAGAGGAAAAACAAACATGTAAGTTCATGCATGCCATTGTTTTGCTTACGTTTTGTCCACCTGCTAGCTTCCAGTTGAAGTTGCCGTATTGTTGTACCATGCACTTTGACTGCTCTTTAAAATGCTCTGCAGAGTAATTACTCCACCAGTTTAGCATGTTACCGTCCTTGTCAAAATTACGCCCTGCAAAAAAAAACACATTATCTGTTAAAGCAACGCACAGTTCACCCAACATGATGTATGTCACCTCTTACAGCTGGTGGTGCAAGCAAACTCAAGATCAATTGTTATTCTAAAATAACAGAAAAGGATAAACTGCATGTATCAGTTCAGGCTAAACAACATCTCCATGATGAATCACTCATGTCTTACCGTTATCATCAAAACCATGTGTGATCTCATGGCCGATAACCATTCCTATTCCTCCAAAGTTTAGGGCCTGGTGCTGTTGTTTACTGAAGAAAGGCGGCTGCAGGATTCCTGCAGGAAACACTGAGACAGACAAAAACAGAAACAGTGAAATAGTGGAAAGGGAGGAATTATAGCATTTATAAAACAAAGAAAACATTTCTAGTTTGGCCTCATATATTCTCATAAAGCTCTCACCTATCTGGTTTCTGTTTGGTGAGTAGAATGCATTCACTACAGCAGCACCGATGATCCACCTGAGAAGTGATTAGTAAAGGCTTTATATTTAAAAAAGACACCATAGAGAACATTATCTAGCATTTCAAAAAATGGCGTTCCTCTTTAAATCTTCTTTTGGAACTAAATTATGACTGTTTCTTCTTCAGTCTGAAACATTAGGAACAAGATAATAAGAGCACCAAGCTAGTATTAGGTTTTCATATACCATTTGGATGATAGCTCACTTGTTCAGCAAATTTTTATTTTTATTTTTATTTATTTATTTATTTATTTTTATTTTATTTATTTTAGTGTTTTTATTACTATTGTTGCATATTGTGTTGTTAGCCTTAGGATTATGGGGTGGGTTCGGGGTCGGGGCTGGGGCTGGGATCTTAATTTATTCTATTTTAAGCTGTTTTTCTTGTACAGCACTTTGTGTTACAATGTCATTGTATGAAAAGCGCTTTATAAATAAAGTCTGATTGATTGATTGATTGATTGTTACCTATCTTATCAAGCAGGGGCATATGTACATGATTTTATGTAATCTCGGGTTTCTGTTTTGATTCTTAATCATGTTTATTTCACACACTTGAAACAATGTGACCGCCTGAGTGGTTTATTTAGAGAAGAAAGCTTGTAATTATAGGTGTGGTGTATCAAGTGCTTACAGGTCAGGGTCAACTGGCTCTCTGAGCTTCTTCAGGCTCTTCTGTGCCTCTGACTTCAGATTCTCCAGGATGTTCTCAAAATAATGCTCTTCACTGAAATTAAGCTGAAAGTAGAAACAGGACAAATCAGTGACATGGGAGCATCAGACGGTTGGTTGGCTTGGAAACAGACTTGTTGTTACTTACATGAGCATACTCCTGGTCGAGCTTCTGGTTGCTCTCCTGCAGGATGTGATCCGGATAGCCAATGTGCTCCTTGATTGCCATGGCCTACAAGTGAAGCAGAATCATTAGTGTAACATCTAGAGAAAACACACCTATTTTCAGAGTTTGTTTGTGTGATTTACCTTCTCTCTAGCCTTCTCCTTTGAGGGAGCATCCATCCAGTTTAACTCCTCCAGTGTTTCCACATACGCCTGCTGGATCTTACTGATGAGATTACTGACCTGTCAATAGAGTAAATAAAATCTCTCATCATAATGGGGCCAGAGCTTCCATGTGATTTACTTTGTTGTAAAATAGAGTTTACCTATGGCATCATGTATTTCGCACAATGTGCAAAGTAAAATGTAAAATTTGACATAAAATGCATTGTTGCAATATAAAAAGATCAAAAAGCATTCATTTCAAAACAATAAGAATGTATTTTTGTGTTTACAGTTTTTATACAGCAGAGTTTAAAATTTGGGACCTCAAGATAGCTTTATTTTTTTTAAACCAGGCTGTAAACATGTTTATTATTGCTTCAAATATCGTCTTTTTTGAATTTATGTGTATTTGGTTTCAGGTGTTTCTGCAGCCAGCCTCAAGTGGACGCTCAATAAACTGCAGTTTATAACACTTCAGCATGTGCTTCATATTTTGGGACCGGAGGTCGCCGCTTGGCCTGTCTGCAAATCCATAAATTATTCAAGTATTTTAGGCAAGTGTTTTGCAACAGGTTTCTATTGTTACTCTTCCTTTAGGAATTTTGTATTTGTCTTTAAGTTTGCATAATTTCTAAATTTGTAGCTTTTTTTTTTCCACTCACGGAAACAATTTGCCCAAGCAGGCTACCATACCAAGAAAGACTCACCATTTGCTTGCTCTCTCCAGCGAAGCTCTCTCTCACATACAGAGCTCCCACTGCATTCTCCATGCTGCTCTGAACATATCGGACACATTCCCGCCACCAAGCATCCTCCACAGTGGTCCCATAGAGAGTCTGATAACACACGCACACACAGACAGAAGCGCACAGTGATTTAGTTTTTTAAAACAGGCTTCTTTAAATGTGAGCTACTCAGTTCCTTCATGCTTATCGTACCTTCCTGTAACGAGCTCTGGCATCTTTGAAACGGCGGCTCAGGCTGTTAACTCTGTCGATGATGAGCTGCCAGGTGAGGTAGTTCTGCATAGTTCTAAAAACACAAGTTGTTTTAAATTTGTTGAGCTGAGTCAAAGCTATCCTTTAAGATAACATTTTCATGGAGTAATTTTTGGGATAAAACACTTGGACTGACCTGACGCTGTGTCTGGAGAGAACCTCATTCATCTTCTCAAGGTAGGGAGAGCTGTAAACTACCACCTCCTCATCAACCTGCACCTTAATGGACACACCAGACAGCACACCTTGAAGAAAGCGTGTCCAGTTAAAACCCTGCAAAACAGAAGAAGGGAGATATTTTAATGTTAGTCTGTATTTTTAACAGTTTTTTTTTTCAGCAACACTTACATATAATTAACTTGTTGGTACAGCAGATGTTTAAGTATTGATTTTAAGATTTTCCTTTTTTTGTTTTTAAAGCTCTGAATGGTCTGGCCCCTCCCTATATAACTGACCTCCTGAGCCCTTACAAAACCTCCAGGCCTCTGAGGTCTTCTGACATGGGTCTCCTGGCAGTTCCCCGGTCAAAATATAAGCTGAAGGGCGACCGTGCTTTTAGTGTAAAGGCCCCGCATCTTTGGAACAGCCTCCCCTCCTCAATTAGGACCGCCCCCTCTTTCGACTCTTTTAAGACTCGCCTCAAAGCACACTTTTATACTTTAGCATTTGAGTCCTCTAGCCCTGAATAGGTTCTCATTTACAATGCTGTGCTTTCCTTGTCGTTTGTTTGTCTCTTTTCAAATGATTGTTTGTTTGGTCTCACATTGTGATATTTTTTATGTATTGTACAGCACATTTGTCAGCTTCTGCTGTGTTTTTAAATGTGCTTTATAGATACATTTGACTTGACTTGACTTGACTTGACTTAAGTAGCACCTTTCATTACCATGAAGCATGTATCAGTAACACACAAGGTGTTGTTAGGTACAAAAACAACAGTCATGGCTATCCTGATCAAAATGTACCTACAAGCAAATTTTAGCTCTTAAATTAACATGTTAGTTAGTTAGTTAGTTAATTAGTTAGACAAGACAAGATATTCCTTTATAGGTCTCACAACAGGGAAATTCAAAGTTAGTTAGTTAGTTAGTTAGTTAGTTAGTTAGTTAGTTATTTTGTATACCAACAGCAAGCTAACCACAAACCAGGAGCCAGCAGGCTACTAGCTTAAATCCGCGCAAACAATGAAAAAATCTATCCTGATGAAAATGGAACAAAATTATCTACAGGTGATCTTGACATGTTTCAGGGTTCTTATTTGGACAAAAATCACTACATGTTGTGTGGATTAAAAAAAAACTGAAAAAGTGCTTTTAGAATAGTTATTTTACCTTGAGGCAGAGCTAGGCTAGCTGTTTCTGCCTTTCTACAGTATGTGCTAAAGTATGTGGTTTAGCTTCAAATTTACAGTAGAGAAATTAAAACGTTTTCTGTTATTTGTATAACATAATTGACTGCAAGAAAGTGAATACATATATTGATGTTGTTTATCTATCTGGGACCCTTGGACCCAAGATGCAAATGTTAGATGCAATTTAACAGGCTGGTGTCTTTCTGCTGTCAGATGCTGTTTAACAGCTTGAGGTAAATTTTGTTTGTTTACCTAAGTGGAAAGTTTTTTATGTAGTTTCTCCTCCCTGACTGTGAAATAGTTTTTGAATCAGTGGAATAACACCTACATTGAGGCTGAAAGTGCTCTGCAGCTCAACCAAAGTCATCTTGTTGTAGAGGACGGTGACATCTTGGCGCTCCTCTGCTGGTGATGTGGCCTATCCAGCAACAGGAAGGAAAAGTTTTCTGTAAACTTATACTTTGTATTATAAATATTAACATTTCACTCTCCTTACGTCAGCAAAGTCTCATTTGTCATGCTCTTGACAGGCACAAAAAAAAGACAGGTTAAAAGCTTGGCTGATCTCTTGCGTTCACACCAAATGCTTCCTAGTTTTGTCATTTGATGGAAGCAGAGAGGAGGTGCTCATTTTTCATCGTGTCATTATTCATTATCTTTCACCCTCATCACAGACTTTTATTCCCTGTTGAGGTTGGCACTCACGTTGGCGATGTCTGTCTCCAGCTCCAGCACTTGCATCATTTCCTCCCACACACGGTCGTCATCCTGAGTCAAGTTCCTGTCCTCTCGGGTTATCTTCGCGATAGAAACCATGAAATGAAGGTAGGCCTCTCGAACCTGTGATGCAATCACAAGCTGTAAAAGTTGTTTCTAAAGCAAATTAAAGGCTGTGTCAAGACAATCGAGGTAAATGGAATTATAGTTAAACTCAAGGAAAGGAAATTAACAGTAGAAAACTTGCCTCAAAGTTTTCTTTCTTTTTAAATAACTTGTTTTCATAGTTTCTTCAGCAGTAGGTAGTTCTGATGTAGCAGTAACTTCCAAACTAAGTTAGAAGTTAATGTTTTTTTTGTAATTAACACCACTAAAAAAATCTCATTTACCTCAATTGTACTATGAAGGGGTGGGTATCAAAAAGAGAGGTTTTTAAAAAAACTATAGTTTAAAATAAGCTGCACCATAAGATTTTTTGGTCAGTGTGAAACCTGGACTGAACTGATCTCACCTTTTTGTAATTTCCATCGTTGAAGTAATAGTCTCTGGATGGCATTCCAAGGCCTGGCTGGTCAATCTAAAGAGATTACAAGAAGGAAACATCAGCTGTTTGTGGCCATAATCTTCCATACCTTTCTTGGATTTTTAACAGTGTATTTTAAGGAACAATTCTGGGAACAGGATATATTTTTGTTATTGACAACAAATCCCAAGAAACAATGAAAATAAATAATAGATCCTTCACCCTTTTATTACTTGTGTAGCTACAGTTTGCTATAACTTATACCGATATGCAACAGACCTTGAAAAAATACTGAAAACATATCATTTAAAGTTGCACAGAGTCACATGTTCCTTTATTATTATGAACATGGGCCCTGCGGTCAATATTCAGTTATGCCATATGCACAGTCAAGTAAGTCTTGTGCACCTCAAATGTATATTATTCCTGTTGCAATTAAACCCAAACATATACACACTTTTTCTTCATCTTTTATATTTTGGCTTAAAACTGCTACTACTACAAAATTACCGGGCCTTAATCATTAATTTTAGATTCATATCTTTAATTGAAACCATTGGGCTTGAAATTTGTTCAACAGACAAACAAGGGATTATCACAAGTACAGAGGGGGAAGATGAGCTCATTATTGCTCTTTGTCTTGTCATGGGATTTGTTTCCAAGGATAAAAATATCGAACAAAAATCAGTTCATTTCTGTAAAAGGACATTATGGCTGCACATTTTTATTGGTGCTCTTGTAGACGGTGATCTCACATAAATTATATGGCGCCGAGAGTCACGGTCGTCCGTCCACACATACATGTCCAGCAAAACCCTCTTGTGGAAACGACCGGTGAGGACTGCCAGTGTGTCCTCCAGGCTCCAAGCTTCCTCTACAGCAAGAGGGAAAAAATCTGGTCCTTAATTTAAACACACTTGAGCTGTAAAGAGCTTTTTAATATGACAGGCTGCAAAAAACAGCCCCATCTCTGCCTCTGTTGCTCATCAAATATGGCTCTCTGTGTAAACCTGTGAGCACACATGCAGCTCTGTTTGGTCAATTCAGTTTGAGCCACCATCCATGATTACATGTAATTGAAGTGGCAAGAGCCAGGAGCTTTGGGAAGAGCAGAGTAGACTATTTAAAGCCTTCTCCTGCACAGTCCTGAGTGAGGCCCTGCTCCTCTGCCCACTCATCACGCTCCCAACCTCCCCACCTGACTGAAGAGCCTCAGCCGGCTTCTCAATCCCGCCGACAAAGCTAATACTCAGCATTTCAACTGACAACAAATATAACCTCACAAGCTCTGTGTGAGCACATGTATTTGAGTAGGATTGTTTGCGTGGATATGTTGCATGTGCACAGTGTAAACATTAATCAGAGGGGGGTTTAGAGGTGTTTCTACCTGATGTGGTGTTCCAGTCATCTGACGCCACAGGCCAGTCTCCGATACTGTCGATGAGCTTCAGGAGGGGCTGGGAGTCATGCAGCTCGATGAGACCTTAAGGGGAAATACCACAACTTATGAAATACAACAACACTGTAGTCACTTTACTACTCATTCTGTAAGACCCTCTGCTTCATTTTGATTGATAGTTCCTTTTTTTGTTTTCACTTTGGAGAGGGGTTCACAAAAACACTTCAACCACAGGAATGAACACTCAACTTCCAAGTGGACATGGATGAGAAATCTTAAAATGTTTTTGGGCCAGAGCTTCCATGTGATTTATTTCGTTGTAAAACAGAGTTTACTTATGGCATCATGTATTTCGCACAATGTGCAAAGTAAAATGTAAAATTTGACATAAAATGCATTGTTGCAATATAAAAAGATTACAAAGCATTCATTACAAAGACAATAAGAATGCATTTTTGTGTTTACAATTTTCACTCCCACATTTCTTTGACAATCAAATGGGTCGAGTTTGCAAAGTCTACAAAATCAATTAAATCCATTTCCTCAAAAGAGACCCTGGAATGTATTCAAAAGTTTTATATTGACACCGTCAGGAAGAAACCTTCCAAAACCACTACTTTCTTGAATGTATATAAGCCTTTTCTTTGATGATTTCATCTGTTTTATTTTAGAATAAATCATTTTAGATGAAATATGGAGATACAAGGTTTTTGCTCGACAGCTGCAATATTAATTTAACTAAAATCTTGTATTGTCTTGCTTTTATTGTATTGTAGGCAGGGATGTTAGTCTTTACATTTTGTTGTGTAAGATTGTTGAATTTCTGAGATAGTACATACATAAATTAAAGTGTTTTGGGAAGTCGAAGAAGGCTGCTCCGTCTTTATTGTAGAGTTTGAGGCAGCAGCATCAGAACTAAGACAAGCTCTTTCCACTTTCTATTTTCGGAGCATAAAATGAATAAATAATGTCATCAGATGTTATTATAACTTATAACAAACAGTCTAAATAAACTGTAAATAGGTCTAGGCGATTTCATTTGGTCTGTGTAGTTAGGAAATAGTCAGACATAGACAGAAATTTGAATTCCATATGACTAAGGAAGGTCAACAGATCCTAAAAAGATCCAGAAATACTCCATGTCATTTATTGTGCTGACAAATTGCGTTGCTCTGAAAGGAAAAACAGACATTTTTCAACTTTGTAAATGTATCCGAAGCTTCTGCGTTAAGTTGGAAGAGGATGAATGATGTGACACTGAGATTCTCTGAACTGTGGACCAATATTCAATCTGATGAAGACACAGAAAGGGGACAAGAGAAATGGAGACAACCATAGAAGAAGAAAAATAGGAGGGGAAAGTCGGGGCTGTGAGTCACAGCCAATTACGAAGGTCCACCCAGACACACAAAGACAATCACCAGGTGAGGTTTTGTGTAAATATAAAGATACAGGTGAACGTATGCATGATACATAAAGAGATCCTTACTGTCATTCATGCAGGAGCTGTACAGGACTTTGGCCTTCTTGATGGCTTCCCTGTCCTGCTCTTTCTCCGTCTCTAGAACACCTGCAGCAACAAAAAACACAAACAAACATTTCCTTTCTGAATGAACCCCCCACGCACAGCTCCAAACTCTGCCGCCCACTGACCAATGAACTTCCAGCTGACCTTTGAGGACAATCTCCAGTTTGTCCCTCAGAATGTCAAAGACACTGTGACGGGAGCTCGTCTCCGGGATGACATGTTGCTCCAGCCATCCCCCACAGGCGTACTGGTAGAAGTTATCACAAGGCTTTGCAGACTTGTCCATGTTCTGCAGGAGGCGAGCGGCTTCAAGGTTTTCAGGGACGAGAGGGGGGAAAAAAAGAAGAGGTGCATCAGTTTGTTTGTTTTTGCATGAAAGTGGGGTTAACTTTGCAAAAGGAAAGGAGAACAAAGAAAAAACGGTCCCCCTCACCTGCAGTGACACAGTCTGCAGTTGTGCACACATCTGGAGGGTTGGCGCGAAACTGCTGGCCTGTTAAAAAACAGAACCTCTGCTTATGAGAAAGTCTTTTTGAGAAATTACACCCACTCTTAGATAAGTGGGATGTTTTGGGGGATATATAGACTCAATTCTAAAAAGCTTTGATCCATGGCACAGACTGTGTGAATGAGAGAGGCAAGCAATGTCTATGTCAGCAGTGACTCTGCTCACTTTTGTGTGGCTCTGCTGATGAGGCAGGAAAGGGAATTACAGTATTACTGGGTGACTATCAGAAATGCAGCCTCCAATATGACACATGCCAACCCACTTATCCTCACAGTGTCCTGAGTTCAGTTTAAAGGATTAAATCAACCAACAATCACCTTCACTTGTTGAGCTCTTTGACACACTCGTCCTGGTATATTGTTCTGAAGCGGATGAAAGATAAGAGTTTAGACAACATATGATACATTCAAGAGGACTTAATTCTAAGTTAGTATGGTCATTTCGCTGTCTTTGTGGTGCATTGTATTTGCAAGTTCACAATAGCTCATTTATTATTTAAGTAGAACTCTAAGAAGATGCACCTCCCTACATAAAGGTTAGGCTCATGCGTCTATAAGCCAGACTCTCTATCTTTTTAATTCTTACAGGTAAAATTAACCTTTAAATATTTATCTCTGATGACATTTATGCATCACTTTTGCATACACTTGTCTGAAAGCTACTCCAGAGTTAGGATCTTTTCCCAACACAAAAACCAAGCAGAGAGACACTTGTCATTACTGCTGCCATCTGTAGTTTCTAGATTTCTCCACAGTGAGCCTGACAGAGACATTACCTTTCAAAACTGACGTGTAGAGGACCACCAGCCCAGCCAAGGCACAGCTGACCAGCATCAGCAGCACAGACAGACCGATCTCTGCAACGGTCCAACGACGCTTGCCAGGTTTACTTGATTTCTCCATGATATCCATTTGGCTTTCGGATTTGCCCATATTCCTCCTGACTGCTGGATCTGTGGGAAAGACACCGTGTGAGTGTGGGATGGTCCAGGCAGGGAGCTACCAGTGTGCGTATTTATGTGTGTGTATGTGTGGGCTGTGCACTGATCCATCGGTAAACCCTGCCAGCTGACCTGCAGTGAGTGAGCTTCAACTGCTGAACACCTACAACAACTTCACTGACAGGAGTTGTGGAACTGTGTGTCTCGTTGCATGAGCACAGTCTGTCACTCTGCATGCTGTACTTTTCTGGAGTAATATACAATGTTTCTGCACAGTTTTTCATTTCTATAGCCTGCACATCACTTTAGTTTTTGAGCCTACTGCTTCCACAAAACTGGTCTTTGGGGTGACTCTTTCTCACTTTTCAAAATCTTGATTTAAAGTTAGCAGCTTGAAATTAGTTCCTTCTGAGTAATCACTATTGATCTTGATTTGAGAGGACTTTAAAAAGAGAATACATTTGGAGATTCAGCAGCATGTTTTTGCTTGTGTTAATAAAAAGTAACATCAAGTCAATTGCAAGCAGAGAGACCAAAGTGGGGTTAGATCCCTAAGTAGAGGTTTCACGCTAACTTTTCATATGAGATGATTAAAGAGATCATCCATTCATCCATCCATCCATCCATCCGTCCATCCGTCCATCCATCCATCCATTCATCATCCATTTTTTCTTGCAAACTCCATTCAGAGATGCTCATGCCTGGCCAGGGATTCAAACCAAGAACCCTCTTGCTTTAGGAGACAGCACTACCCACTGATCCATCACGCAGTCAATAGACCAATATTTACATCATAAACATGTGTATTTCCTTAGCTTGATTTTATAATATTTCCCACTTTTCCATTTGGATTTTGGGGTATTTTAAGCTTTTTGTCTCTCTCTAAGTCCCAAAGACTTTACGATTAGAGCACCCAAAAAAAGCTACCCATGTCCACACTTTGCTCAAAGCAGGAAATATGGCGCCTTATTTTTTCAGGCTGCAAACCAGTTGTAGTGTTTTTTATGTTGCAATGGCCTTTTATTTTAGAATACAATAACTGTAAGGAAACCTGTAGCGAAGGGTGACCTTAATAAACATTTTTCTTTGCTCACTTTGTAGAGGTTATTTGACATTTTTAAGTAAGCATGCATAATCTATTTATCTAAGAATCCAGTGTATCTGGTGTTACATTATCAAATAGTTCTACTACACTGCTCTATGTCTTTCCTTTTTTTTTGGCACACACTTAATTCGGCAATCGTTCTCCCACTGATGTTTCCTCTCCATCCATATGGTCCAGTCCTAACACCATATGATGCTTTGGTTGTTAAAATGATTAGTTCACTATAATTATGATGATTCTCCAGGGCTCAAACCACCTGTTATAATTACCTGAAAATCTTCAAAACATTTTGTTATGTGAATGAGTTTATCTATGATATTAAATATCACTAAGCTCCATCTGTTGTTAATGAAGTCCTGGACAGAGAGTTTATTAGATGTGACATTTACACTTGAACAATCTGTGGTGTTAAAAATGAACCATTAAAATTACCCTCACTGACTGTTGTAGGTTGAAATATCTACCCCATCAACACAACCACACACATGCACGCACACACACACCAGGCCTCTAGCCGTACTTCCAGAAAACTATGCAATTATATGCACAATAATTATGTATGTGTGAACACAATATTGCAAATGAGCATTTGTGCAGGGGACAAAACGACAATCACCCGTGGCTTTCAGCAGCATTGCTTTGCATCTATTCATTGTGCAGCACCTGTTTCTCCATAACTAGCCCCATTGCCCTATCATTAGGTCTGACAGGACCCGCGCTGTAAATCAGAGGCTCACACTGCTGTGCCCCATTAGCCCTGCATGATGAATACTCATGGGTACATATCTGGCTCTACAGTGGTGCGGAGCAGGCAGGGGCTTGTTAGAGCTTCAGACTGCACAGGAACTGGCTGTGAGGCCAAATCCTATTCAACTGTATTAACGACAGGCCTGACATTATGGAAAACTCTGCAATAATGTGCAGTCGGCTGTGTCAGTACAAGATTAGTTATCTAATAGGAAGATTTATTTGCATCTTTAAATGTCTGCAGATTGTTGCAATGCAGTTGTGTTTTATAATTTCTTGTTTTAAGGACAAGGAAAAAAATTAGAATTTAGTATTATTTTCATTTTCATACGCTACACATAAGTAAAAAACATACTATTATAATTGGAATGTTTTAGGCCCATGTTACATATATGATAATCTGAGTAATAAGTTAGGTTTGCCGCCACTAAAAGTTTCATCACATTATATCAGCAAACTGTACAAAGCTTTTCAACATATTTGAAGACACATTTAAATCAGTGGTTGAGGTGAACCCCTATCACTTTGACTGAAATCATAAAGAATCAGAGCATGAAGGACGTATATGATGACAGTTTTAATGTTTACATAGACAAAAAGTCGGTCCTAGAGTTTAAGTAATTGATGTTATTGTGTTTTGATGCCTGGTTTGAAACAAGCAGTGAACAACAAAGAAAAATATGGATATAATACTAACCCATAACTTCAAAAGCTTTGTCGCTGTATCATCAAAACACATTTGAGCATTTACTTTTAATTTGAACTTCTGTTTAAAATCTGGTGCTCTTTCAGTAAATTTGGCATATATTTCACTCTTTTATATATGGAGGAAACAAAATAGATAAATGTAGTGAGATTTGCTGACTCCACAAAAATGTGAAATTAATATTTGAAGTATTTGGGATTCATCACCACAGATGAAGAAATCATGGATCTTAAATGTGTCTTCTTTCCAGTTACATTAAGTCCTGTTTTCAATACAAGTGAGAAATGTATGATGAGGGGACATGAACTGTGGTAGCATTAATTCAGGAACATTACAAGTTCAATTAGATTTGCTCTAATTCAATTTTCTGATAATAAAAACAGCCTTTTTGCACATGACCAGCCAGAAATCACTGAATAAATGCAGATATTTTTGATTAGAGTGGAAGCTTAGCGTTGTTTGGAGATTTCCCTGCAGGACAGCATCGACCAGACAGTTAGAGAAAAGAATTCCAGGGACAAAAAAGTCCAAAGAAACATCTCAATATGAGGTGCCAGTCAGCCTCAGAAGTCTATTTCCATTTTTATGAACTAAGAGGCCATAGAATAATAAGCTGCAGTGATAGAGAAAATGTGCTTCTTTCTAACAGCATCTCAGTGCGGCTCAGCAGGCCCCTGCAGATGATACTTACACAGATAGAAATCTGGCTGCATTAAAACATTACTATAATTATAAATACAAACAACAAGAGCTTACAGAGACAGTCGTCACAGCAGCTAAGATGCATCTCCCCAAAAAACTAAACAAATTCAACTGCAAGTACATTAAGCAAAGGCACTTTTTAATATGACTTCTGTCTACCAGCAGGAATCAGCCCTTAAACCTTCAAGTCCTAATTTTCAGGAGAAATGGGGGACATGCTTAAAGCTTTTTTTCATGCCCAACTTCAGCTAAACTCGAGCTGACATGTAAAACAAAGAAAGGATGGAAGTTGAATCTTTATTTTTCACATGTAATGCCATAAAGCCACTTATCCTGGTTGGATTTGGTGTTAGATTATGAATGCTCGGCTATGGAATGACTTTTAATCATATTTAAAAAAAAATATTTTTCAACCATTTTTTGTTTAAACAGGACAAATGTGTGAGAGTGCATTTCAAATGATGTATGAAACAAAGTTTAAACAATCGAACAGGTCAATGTGTCAAACAAAAAACACCTTTTCTGTAAGTGAGACTAATCTGTGCTGAATATTTTGAGGTCTTCTTAATTTAAGCACATTAGGATTACATGCTGTGCACACTAACCGGTACTGTTCTTCTCTAAACTTGCACACAAACAAGGATTAAACACACGCAGGTCATGCGGACAACAATCTGCGCACTTGCTGTTGACATGAGCATTCAATATCCACCAGCAAAAATGTCCAAACAGCTCAACATTTTAGCAAATATCATCATGAAGCACTTTTACAAATCTATCCTGGGCCTCCTGACAATCTGACACGTGTGATACCCAAAGGCTGCAGTTTCAACTTCACTTTGGTACTTTGCAGCAAACAGGCATCTTATCTGAAAGAAATCCACAGGCTTACCTTCGTTCTGTATGTGGATGGTAGAAGTCCCTGAGGAGTTCCCCCCCTCCCACAGCGCGCTAATATCTCACACACCCCTGCTGAGCATCCACTCAGAGCTGGTGTGAGGAGAAATGAGTCTGTGTGCTGCGGGGCTGAAGGAGACGTTTATCCAGCTCGCTGTGCTGCTCGGGGAATGAGTGAGGCAGCAAGAGAGAGAGAGAGAGAGGGAGAGAGAGAGATGGAGGGAGGGGGGAGAGGAGAGAAGAGGGGAGGCAGATGGGAGGTGATAGCACTGGATTGTTTTCGATTACAGCAGTGTGATAAGAAAAAATGTCAGGGTAGTTTGTGTTATGAGGCGGTGATTTGGGTTATGATATGTGGCTGAAGGGGTCAAAGGGATGTGTTGCAATGAGCATTCATCTCTTTTCATCGAGGTGAAAAGGGTAGAAAAATCAGGAAAGCTTGCAGTGATAAAAGCAAACATGTTTTCAAACTTCTCTGCAGACTGATAACAGAGTTTCTGAACCTCTTTAAGCTGTTCTTATCATCATTGCAGCCACAAAGGTACAAGATTTATCCCCACACATTACAGCTGTCTTCCCTCTCCGCTCCTGTGACCTGGAGGACTCACCTTCAGGGAGATCTCAGGTGCCCACAGTGTGCTCACCCGCTGTGGATCTGAACCCTGGCCTGGTGTCAGATTGAAATGGCATGGCGCCCAGGCTCATTATCAGCCTGATTAACCACACTAATTAGCTACTAATAAAGAGGAAGTGGGGCCACAGTGTGTTTGGCTGCTACTCGCAGACGCCCTGCTCCTCAGGTGGCGTTGTTGCTCAGAGATAAGTTGATGTTAAACAAAAACTGCAGATCAAACCCAGAATTGATAATGTATGTAAGATTTACTGACACATTAAAGATCCTCTGTGTGACATCATTTAAACTTAACGAAGGGGAATCTGGCAGAGATGTTTCTGAGTGAGGAAGCCTGCTGTCATTTATCAACAACATGAATGACAGAGTGCATCACAGCAGGGGGTCGAGGTTTGCTACTGAGTTAATCATTTATTCATAGATTTTATTTAGCAGAGGCGAAGGTTCCTCTCAAATACCAAGTGTGGTAAGCATCTGGTGATATCACCAGATATATATATTGGTGTGATATCATTTATTTCTATGATATCTGAAAATTGAATTTGGCATTAAGGGTCACAGATATTAAGATTTATTGTAGTTCTTAAGACTGATATTCTGGGAGAATGTTCTGACTCATGGATACAAGCTGTGCAAGAATTAGTCAACCAGCTGATTTTGAGGTGTATAACACATTACAAAAAACAGGGAGCCAACCTCTTTATGTGTGCTATCATCTTTTCACACTGAGTTCTTTAGAGACTGGTCACAAGCAAGCATGACAGCTCTGAAACTAATTGAGTCCCTTCACAGATAGACACTAAAGCGAAATGGCTGTCTCCATCACTGAAAAAGTAATATATTTAAAAAACAAATCTTTATTAGCAGCAGGACAACAACTTGAGCAACTAAAGGACACTGTGTTGTGTTTTTCAGACGTATCAAGTTTGGACAAATCGTCTTTTCAGTTCAAGCCTCACACTACAGGAGCAGTCAACCTGCTGAGACAAGAGAGATTAAGGCCTACACCAATAAAAATGTTATCACTTACAATTAAAGCAGTTTTCTAATCTTACAGTACTTCATGATTGAATTTATAATCCTCTCACCATGAGCAGTACATATCCGATTCTGAAGATCTCTCTTTTGTGTCTATTTTTGCAGCCCCTCTGGACAAAGCCCTCTACATAATATGTAGAGGACATTATTATATCTTATGCCTTGGATGATTTATCCTCTACATACATATGTATTAGTATTATAACAAATCTTCTTGCTTCCTTTTGACTCATTCAAAAACTTAGGTACCACAAGCTTGCTTACTGTAAATCCCCCCGCAGAAAAATGGCCCAGTGGCAGCCATGATTGGCACAAAAATTACTTCAAGATTAATTTGCCTCAGTTAGTCTTCTTTGCTTTTGAATGACACTTAGGGGCATCTGAATCAAGTACAGTTAGTTACACACCAAGTTAAAAATTCTTAAGTCACTGACCATACAGCTTTGAGCAACAATGTTAATGTGCCGGTTAATTAATTTGTTTAGTGAGATAAGATAATAAAGACACTAATAATAGTGATGTTGATATAATTGTTGTTAATGATTATGATGATGATGTGGCTGACAATGATGATGATAGTGATAGTGAAAGTGGTGATGATAATACTGATAACACTGATGATGATGAAAATGATGATGATGATGATGATGATGATGATGATGATGATAATGATGATAGTACTGATGATGATGAGTATGATGATGAAGATGATGAAATTGATGATGAAGGTGGTGATATAAGTTATGATGATGGTGATAATGATGATGACAATATTGATGATGAAAGTGATGACAATGATATTAATGATGATGATGATATTGGTTATGATGATGATGATATTGGTTATGATGATGAATTTATTGTTATTATGATAATATTGATGATGATGATGATGATGATAATGATGACATTTATTGTTATTATGATGATATTGATGATGATGATGATAATGATGACATTTATTGTTATTATGATGATGACATTTATTGTTATTATGATGATGATGATGATGATGATGATGATGATGACATTTATTGTTATTATGATGATATTGATGATGATGATGATAATGATGACATTTATTGTTATTATGATGATATTGATGATGATGATGATGATGATGATGATGACATTTATTGTTATTATGATGATGATGATGATGATGATGATGATGATGATGATGATGACGTTTATTGTTATTATGATAATATTGATGATGATGATGATAATGATGACATTTATTGTTATTATGATGATGATGATGATGATGATGATGATGATGATGATGATGATGATGATGATGATGATGACATTTATTGTTATTATGATGATATTGATGATGATAATGATGATGATGATGATGATGATGATGATGACATTTATTGTTATTTTGATGATATTGATGATGATGATGATGATGATGATGATGATGATGATGATGATGATGATGATGACATTTATTGTTATTATGATGATATTGATGATGATGATGATGATGATGATGATGATGATGATATTAATGATAGTGATGATATTTATTGTTTTGATTATAATGATGATGATGATGATGATAATGATGATGACATTTTGATGATGAAACTGACGATAATGATATTAAAGATAGTGATGATATTTATTGTTTTGATGATATTGATGATGATAATGATGATGATGATGATGATGATGATGATGATGATGATGATGATTATAATGATGATAACGATGATAATGATAGTGATGATGATGATATTGGTTATGATAATGATAATGATGACATTTATTGTTATTAAGATGATATTGATGATGATGGTGATGATAGTGATGATGATGATTATGATGATAACGATGATCATGATTAAAGTGATGATGATGATATTGTTTATGATGATGATGATAGTAATGATGATGAAGGTGATGATGAAAATTATAATGATGAAGATAATTATGATGGTGATATTGATGATGAAGGTGATGATCATGATGATGTTATTGATTAGGATGATAATGATGATATTGATGATGATGACAATGTTGATGAAGAAGACGATGATGCTGATAATGATGAAAATGATAATGATGAAAATGATAATGATGATGTTGATGATAATGACAATACTGATGATGATGAAGATGAAGGTGATGATCATGATTATGATGACATTGATTAGGATGATGATGTTGTTGTTGATCATGAAGATATTTGCTAAGACGATGATGATAATGCTGATGATAATATTGATGATATTGATAATGATGATGATGATGATGATGATGATGATGATGATGATGATGATGATGAAATTTAAAAAAACTATAAGTCTAGTTGATTCCTTCCTTCTACTTGCTTTCTCGTACTATCGTTACTCTGAGGTGGATATAGCTTTAGACAAAAGTGTCAGCTAAGTGAAATCATAACACTGTCATTTGCTAATTTTCTTCCTGTTAACTGTTTATGTCCAATATACAGCACTTAAACAAGAACGCAAAAGAATACAACACATTAATACTATACATCTTAACGGTTTAAAGACAGTTGTGCTAGCGAGACTAGTCATGCTTTGTGACTTTGGTCAAATTTAAGCCATAACTCAACTTCTTGTTAAGGGTAATCTGTGTTTTCTCTTGCCTCAGTCGCCTGTTTCAGTAGATTGTCTTTCTAGCCAAGGAGACAGTTTGTCCAGACTTGGTACATCCTGTGACTCAACTGAGTCCTTTGATAGTTGAACTTCTAAGAGCTGCGGCCCTGTCTTCTGCATCACAAGTTGTTGTTTTTTAATGTCTTTCAATTTTGCGATCGTGACAGCTATCTAGCTATTGATGATTATTTTTTGAGTGTCAGCCAAAGGTCTCCATTAATTTCAGAGTTGTCATGCTTGCTTGTGACCAGCCTGTAAAACATTAAATGGGAGAAGATGATGGCGTGCCTAATAGCTAGCTGGACAGATTCAAAATTAGGACGATACAAATGTTTTAATATCACATACAATGTTAAGATTTTAACCTTCAACCAAAGACAACCATCATATGAGCCCTTTTTTTCAGATCAACATTAATTAACATTAACAATCAATAACAACATTAATCAGAAATCAGTGCCCATCTTACCCTTCATTCTTTATGATTTGGAGTCTTATTTCAACAGTAAGGCCCAAGTGTTCGCTGACTTCAGGGACTGTTGTAGGTTTTTCCTGGAGAAGGAAAGTACAGCATCTTACTCTCAGATATCAGAAAAGGCCAAAAAGAGACAAGATGTAATCGGGGATAAAAGTGTTTCTTCTCTTGGTCTGAACTATGACATCATCATGCGAGCATAGTGGAGGTAGGTTCTCTACAAACAGGAGACTCATACATTTGTGCATGTGACTGAATGCTGCTAAGAGCCATGAAATCAAAAGGAAAGTAAAATGTATGCTTCTGCTTTCATGACAAAAAGCTGCTTTATCTTTTGCAGAGGGGCATCTCTTCCGACTAATGTATTTCTGATCATTTAAGCTTTCTTACCAAGAAAACGGACATCACAGCTTTTACAGTGTTCCTTGCTTTCGGTTGATCGTTGCCTTTCGTAGATTTTCTTGTCATTTTCCTTTCTGCTCACTGTCGCAGCATCGTCAGCTAATGGGTAGCTTTTTTCATTTGCCATGACCATTACATAATGTTAAGCAAGCTGTTTGAGCTCATCACATCTTTACTTCCTTGCCGTCTGAATACTGCATGTTATAGACTCAATTGCAGATGTCTCAGATTTTTGCAAGTAATTATATTTTAAGCAGGGGACCTCAAATTTGATTATTTCTGATGTGTTTCGCTGTAAGGCAGTGTATTCTTGCTCTAGCACAGGCTGTAAACAAATACGGTTATGTCCCTGTGATTACTTGATCTGAAAAACAAGCTTGAAAGCTTTTTAATTAGGCTTTTGATGATGAATGCTACTGTACGTATTTGATGGAGTTGGCTGCTCAACATTGCTAAAAGCCTGTGTCAGAAGATGAGATGTACGCTTGGAAACTCTCAGAGAAAACAGAAAGAGGAGAGAAGGTTGGGGTTTTTTTTGCAGGGTGATGGTTTATGTATTTCATAAGGAAAGAAAAGGCTCTCATAAGAAAATGTTATCAAATGAGTGGTTGCATAATGTGTTGTTTTCTTTGGTTTCAACAGAAGACAGTACAACATCATGCTCTTATTTCCTGCTGGATTAATTAATCTGTATTCAATCCATAGTTTGTCATTTCTTCTTTTTCAGGTTATTCCTGAAATCATTCTTGTCTAACTTGCAGCTTGCCAAAAGTCCTAATCACTGCTTTACAATCCCCTCTCCGTTTTAATTATGAAGCATGTGAAATGCTGTCGGATTAAACCAGCAGTCAGCTTAACCAGAGCAGAATATTTCCGTTTTTAATTGCAATGCTTTTGAGCAAGAAGCTATTTATTGTGACTTTTGTGACGAGGTGATACTATCTTACATTTGTCACTCTTTGCAAACACTAACAATGCAACAGTCGTGGTTATATAAGCCTGCAGCAGAGCCGGGATGAAATAGTGGCATTGATTGTTGTTAAACGCTGTCTTACGTGACGGTGCAAGTTGTCCTAACACACTTTCCGTCAGCTCGGTGGCGTTCAGCAAGATTCATTGTCTCCCCTCCGCCTGAAACAAAGCCTGTGATTAACTGGTATGTTCTCCCTCTGCTGATTTACTGCATGTGTTTAATAGGCCTCAGAGCAGCACACAGGTCATTAAGCACAGCAGTGACATTAAAGCCACAATATGAGGTCCCACTGCTGACTAACTCACAGGAACCGAGCCTGAAGCAATCCTCATGGTGTTCGTCCTTGTCTTGTAAATCAGCGTCCATTAGATCACTCTTTCCAGGTGTAAAGGTTGAATACAGGTGACCGCTTCTGGGGTCGCTGGAGGGATTTTAAACAGAGCTTCTCTTCCCACTCTTACTGAAGCAAAACCAGCGCATGGCTGAGCATAATTCTCTGTAAAATAAGTGGAAAAAGAGGTCTTTGAAGGAGACACAAAAGGCAGAAAATGTGTGCGTTAGAGTCTGTTTTTCTGCATATTTTTGTTGGATGCACTTGTGTTGTTCTTACCCCTTTAAATATGCCTTTTGAAACAATATAACAAGCATAATGTTGATGCAGCATCCTCTGATATCATCTATTGGAATAGATTTTGTGTATTTGCTTTAATTATCTTGCCAAACTGATAAAGATGTGTATCAAAGCAATCAGTTTTGTACCTGGCATTTCAAAAAAGCTCAATAAAATGTTTTAAAAACAAACTGCAATAAACAAAAATCCATCTCATCCTCCATGGGAACAGTTCCCATAAAAAAACAAGTGTGGAATTTATTGAAGATCATCTACTTTAGTGCTGGATTTAGACACAAATTTGACGTACTTTAGATTTCATACTGGGTAATGCTCGATTAGCTTGAGGGGAAACATGTTTAGAAATAGCATCAATGAGGTAGGTCCTTTAAAGCCTGGTACTGCTCTTTTCTGCATGTTTTAAAAGGTCATCCATGCTTTTATCTCCTCCAGACTCAACTATTGCATAACACTTTCTCTTTGGTATCAGCAGGCACACAGATGCTGAAACTTTTTCCAGAACACTCCTGCCAGGCTTTGAACACTTTCCTTTAGGAACTAATTGTTGCGGCTTGGTTACCTGTGAGCTTTAGCATTGATTACACTGCTCCTTTCTTTAAGCCTTGTGTTTTCAGGCTCTAGTCTATACCTGTAATCCGCTGACCTCCTTTGATCCTGATCAATGCTAGAGATCTTCCTGCAGACCCTTCTAATGGAGTCGAAGTCTTGACTTGACCACACCTCTGCTGTCTGGGCCCTTCAGCTGTGCACAAGACAGGAGACTGTGAGGCTATGACAAACTTTTTGTCGTTTCTTAAATCTCCTCTCAGGACTGATTTTGCTACCTGATTCTTCTTAACTGGTGTTTTTTTTGGTAGCTGCTCTAACTATTTCATCTTTTTGACGATTCTTTTTTGGACTTCTTGACTTTATTAGAAAGGACAGATTGAGAGAGACAGAAGATGTGGGAAGTGGGAGGGGGATGACATGCAACAAATCCTGTTGGGACCAGGAATGAATCCTATGACCTGTGGATCGAGGACTACAATAATAACAATAACAATACATTTTATTCAGAAGCGCCTTTCAAAGCACTCAAGGTCGCTTTACAGACAGATTAAAACACAATAAATAAAACAACACAATAAAATAAATAATAACAACAAGCAAAGTAACACCAAGTTAAAAATGAAGCAGTGGAAATTAAACAGGGAATGCAGTTATAAACAGATGGGTTTTGAGTTTTGATTTGAAGAGGGGTAGTGAATCAGAGTTTCGGATGTCTGGTGGGAGTGAGTTCCAGAGTTGGGGAGCAGAGCGACTGAAAGCTCTGCTACCCATGGTGCTGAGACGGGCAGGGGGCACAAAGAGGTGGAGAGAGTAGGAAGACCTGAGGGAGCGAGAGGGGGTGACAATGTGGAGGAGATCAGACAGATACGGGGGGGAAAGGTTGTGAATACCTTGAATGTGTAAAGGAGGATTTTGAAATAGATTCTGAGTTTGACCGGTAGCCAGTGGAGTTGCTGGAGGAAAGGGGTGATGTGGTGAAAGGAGGGGGATGATGCGGGCTGCAGAGTTTTGGACCAGTTGAAGTTTATGGAGGGATTTGTGAGGGACACCGAAGAGGAGTGAATTACAATAATCGATACGGGAGGTGACAAGACTGTGGACCAGGATAGCAGTGGTGTGAGGGGTGAGAGAGGAGTGGAGACGGTTGATGTTGCGGAGATGGAAATATGCAGACCGGGTTATGCTATTGATGTAAGAGTTGAAAGAAAGTGAGCTGTCGAGGATGACTACAGCCTCTGTACATGGGGCACCTGCTCCAGCAACTGAGCTAAACCAACGCCCCTTAACTATTTAATCTACTTGTAATCGTTATTGTTCAAAAGGTGCTACATAAATAAAGTTTTGTTTATTAAATTTTTTTCCGAGCCACCTCTTTCTGTGGGAAAACGGAGCAGAAGTTCAAAAACCCTGCCGTTCCTGAGTGTCTTCTGGAGGCTTGCTGCAGAAGCTGATGAATCCCCATATGGCCCCATGTTAAAATGCCTACCCGTCCATTAAGATAATATAAAGAGTAAGAGTTATGCATAGATTTGCATAGTTAGGGATGATGTAGCTGTTTGCTAGGAGGCTGAAAGCCTGCCTCGTCTCCTATGCTCTGCCTTTTTTAGGTTGATTGAAAGCTAGGTTGAGTCCGGTTTCAAACATTGTTTGGCTCTAAAACATCTCTTCAGAAGCCAGTGAGTAATATTAAAGAGACTACTTCCATGGTTAATACTGTCTGTATTTCTTTAATCTACCAAACTCACTTTTGTCACCAGGTTCCTTTCAGAATAAAATGTCACATGTTGCATTTTAATATGTTTTGTTATTTGTACAATACTTACACATGAATCATCTTTATTACAAATATGAATGTTTGAGATATGAATGTAACCCTCAGAGGTATCATTTTTCTGCAATTAGTTATTTTATTTCTTTATCCTTTATTTCAATTTTACTTTTTTTTTTACTTTAAATTCTGCTTCGAGTACATTTTTCTAAGTTTATACGCTTTTCCTCCAGTAATAAATACAAATTTGATCATTGGGTTTTTACTTGTGATGAACTACTATTGCATTGTTGAAATGCCACTTGAACTAGTTATTATTATTATTATTATTATTATTATTATTATTATTATTATGAACATCCACCTCCACCTGAAATGTTAGAGTTTTCTCTGCTTACAGAGCTTGTGACAGAACTGCCCATGTGGTAGAAATGCTGCTTTGATTGCTTTTAATCCAAACAATATCTGATTAAATCATCAATCTCACATGAGTCAGTCCCTTTGGTCTCTGAAAGGTGAAGTGACAGCAAACGCTCTTGGATGTGGTGAGCCCCCCCTCCACCTGTCCCTCAGGTTGTAGTTGCTCGGACAGCCGTGTGGCAGGTCTAATCCTCCTTATCTTAATGGCATCCAGCACTATCAGAGCCAGGGCTCTGGGGACAATCGACCCCTTTCCTTTCTTTATCAGCAAAAACCACCTCCCTCGCCATCCTGTTAGTCACCCTCCTCTGTCAGACCCCCACCAACTCCAACACGCTCCTCAGCTGCTCTTTCACTGTCTGATATTACCTCATCTCACCGTCTCATATATAACAAGTGATTATTTGGAGATACCTGTTTCCAGGAAAACAGAAAAAGCTTGTTGGGAGACCTTGTTGAAAAAAGGACAAATTCTTTCCACGAAACCTCAAGCTCCCTCATGTGCACACAAAGTAAACAGGGTGTGAGTGTATGTCTTGGCTCGAGGTTATTTTCTTTGCCTCCTCTTATTCCCACCATGACGATGTCCGCTCTGCAGCAAGGGAGTCAAGAGAAACCTTTCAGATCAGATAAAAAAGCAGGGCTTGCCACGAGCAGCAGACCATGTCGTAAGAGCAACTTTTCTTTTGACAAAGGCCTCACACAGTGTGGTTTGTATAACCAAAACCTCTAGTTTCCTCTGACAACCTCCAGATAAGTGATAATGTCTGAACATGAACAGGCTTTTGAACGTCATGTCAGCTTTTACTTTTTGAACCACATATACAATGAATCTCAGAGGGCTTTTAACTTTATATAACAATGTTTATTCAGATGGATTCTGCTGATTAAATCTGGCAGCTGGCAAGCTTTATGTAAATAAAAGCAATAGCCCAACTAATAGCTCTGCTATGACAATTAATTGTCTTGTCTTATAAATTAAACCAGTGTGCTCATCAAAACAGTGACTGAATACGCTATGGATCAAAACTATCAATCGGTTGTTTAGTCAGGGTGCAGTGTTAAAGGTCAGTCATAGGTCCTTACCTGTACAACAAACCAAGCTTGTCACAATGTATGTTTAAAATGTCATACTTTTCTAATTCACATGCAAAAATATGCAATATAAGGTTATTAAAGAAGACATGAAACTGTTTTATACTAAAACAAGACACCTGCTTTCTCAACATATGAAGACATATCATAATGTATCTCTTGCTTTTGTGATTCATTTCCTGTTGCTGTTACCACCATACTCTTAAAAACACCTTTGGTTTACTCCAGGTAATGACATAAAAATAAATGTTCTAAGGGGAAATGTTCTTGTTTGGCCGAAATATGAATAATTCTGCTCTTCCTCTGTTGTTGTTGTCGATGTGTCCGTTATCTGTGCCTAATGAACGATGAAGCCTTCTGGCGGCCGGCCGTAATTGCTGTGCGCCCAGCAGTGGGGGTGTAATTAGAGAGACAGGGAGGAGTGTATGACTTCATGACTGGCACCGTTTAATGATAATGGGGTGCAACTCCACACCACTGTGGTCAACTAATCATACTGGACTGGCCTGGACGGCTCTCGATGCAAACGAGCCATGACTGGAATACTGAACAGCAGCTCGCCCACGCAGTTCCACACCATTCGCTCCACGGGGGATCAGGCACATGATTACGCCTGTGACCCTGCACCACCTGCAATACTGTCATTACAGCCACCACGGATGGACAGGTTTAGTGTAAATAAACTCATGTCATCAAGCTACAAAGAAGGGGGCTGTCCTTTAGAAGCCAAGGGATGAAAAAAAAACAAGTGTTTCAAATATCAGTCAAAAAGCAAGATGTTTGACACAGGAAATCAGATAAAAAGCTACGACACCTAACATGATCTGATGTTAGCATCGAGATGTTGACAGATCCAGGTTTATGCCTCATAGGTTTTACTATAATCTAATATAAATGTTTAGATGGAGATATCACATGATTTTTCCCTTGAGAAACAAACCCAAACATTAAGGAGTGTGTATAAACGGTTGTAAGAATGCATGTTGAAGCCAATTTGCATTACAGAAATAGTCATCTATTTCAGTAAGGGATGTATGGGGGTTTTCATTTTCAGCCATTGGTACATTACTTGCGTTTCACAGCTATAGCTACCAATATTTTAGCAGTGGTGTGTAATGTTCAAGCTGAATTATGCTCAAAGTGAAGGTCGCACAAAAAATAATGCCTGACTTTGTTGTTCACTTGAGCTCTGCAGACTGTGTTCACCGTTTGGGCCTCTCCTTGAACTCTTTTTCAGGAGCGGTAACTGTTTTCACTGAGAGCGAAATCTCTGGAATAAACCCCGGTGCATCAACTTCCAGGCAGCACACAACAAAACTAAACAGCTCGTGTAAGATAGTAAACATAGTGGAGCATCTGGCAGCTACAGAGTCAGTTATTCCTTCAAGAGTAGGTGGAAACCAGACAAGAGCTAAAAGGTGAGTGAATATTTGTCTTACAAACATCAGTGTCCTCCAACTGAAAGATGGCCTGCAGTCAAACAGCCTATTTTCTGCTTACACATCCACAGCAGACATGGCCTAAAACACTGAACTTCTTTTATATCTGTTAAAAATATCTAATTTGAGATGTGATACACACATCAGTGGCAATTTTGCATAAACTAATACAACCCAATAGAGCAGCTTGATCACCTGTTACACTTCCAAAGCTTATAATGGAATTTTTTTGTGAAATGTTTGATAATCTCCAAAACCATGACTTTCCACGAAGTAAAAAAAAAAAAACCTATGTTTTTCACATAACTTAACACCGCAAGAGATTCAAATTCAAGCTCTTTTAATCATCTGTTAAATGATTGAGAGCTTTCTGACAGGCATAAAATGAGAGCAACAGCACTGATTAACGCAAAATGATCAAGTATGGAGATACAAGGTTTCTGCCCAAGAGCGACAATATCTGTGTTAGTTTGACCGACTGTTTATGTCTGAGGTTGTAGTTAGTGATGGTGATTTTTATTAATTCAGACCTCATCATATGAAAATTGTCAGATTTGTTGTCAATTTTCAATTATTTCTAACTTTCCTTTCGTCCTGATATGGAAGATGCCAGATCCTAGAGTTGATTTCAGTTGAGTTCACAAGTTTTCAAAACCATCCCCTTTGTCCCAATAGATTTCAAAGCTACTGCTCGCATGATTTAGATGTAACTTCATAGAATGAAAGAGTTTTAATTGTTAGTATATATCATAAAGGTTGTTTTTATAAACCATCTGTTCCTTCTTTCATGTTTCTCCCAGGTCCATTATTTTTCCTTTCACCTCTTGCAGCTGTCGTTGTGGAGGAGGTTACTCTTTGACAGACTTGGCCTTAAGTTCATTTCTTCTTAGTACAAAAATAGTTTTATTGGAATTTGTCTCGTCTCTGGGGCTGGTTCTACTGAGTAAGCCAAAACAAAGCTTTGAAGGTTGGCTGTTTCTTCCACACACTGCCCTGTTCTCGGTTTTATTTCCTTGAACTATTTAAAGAAGAAAACTGCTTTGCCTCAGTCAATTAATAGATAACATCAGGTTGAGATTTAGTTTGTCATTAGGGGGAAAGATATCAAATATCTGAGTAAAGTTGGACCAATCACAACTTAACATAAGAGCAATTTTTGGATACTTGATCCTACTTCTACTGCAAGCCTTCTTTTTACCCCACTACATTTCTTTAAAAGCTGAAGTTTGCTCTGCAGATACACATTTTAATCCCAAAATAAGATCATCTGAAAAACAGAAACATTTTGAAATCAATTCCATTTTGTCTACCTTTACAGGGATACATATTTTAACCCTTTTCGTACTGGAACAAATCGGTAATAATACAGCATGACATAACTAACTAACTAACAGGACAGTTGATCATAATAAGTATGGTTTTTTTTTTTAACAATCTTTTTATTGGGTTTTGTTTTTAACAGAGTGCAGAATCAAAATTAATGTAGAAAAATACGGTACATTGATACAAAAAGACAGCCCCCGACCCATCCACCACCCACCACCCTCCCCAACCCACCCTGTTCAGGTCTGGTCCCTAGTTCCTTTAACAAGAGTGCCTGATTCATTGCAGTTTATAAGACATTTTGGAAGAATTAATAAGTAAGTACTTAAATAAGAATGAATTATAACAACATAAATTACATTTCTGGGAGTCAATTGAGATAATACAGATAGTCAAAAAACAGTAAACAAAAGAACAAAACTAAACAAGACACTCAGATGCAGACAGTGAAAGTACAGTATTCTGCTCAATTGATCACAGTCCCATAAGAGGGCTCAGTCGTGGAGCCAGGGGGTGGCCAGGGCCACCTCTGAAAACTGATTGGCCACCCCTGTGGCCACCCTGAAATTCTTAAACATGTTTGGCTATTTGCCATGTCAGAGGCATTACTTATATTGAATATCAGCTATTGTGTTGTTGTGTTTCAACAAGCTGCAGAGACAGTAGTTTCTTTGCATTTGAATATTGATTTTGTTGATGCTTTGACTTTAGACAATTATCTTCATTTTGATTCCTTAAAGAGCTCAGCAGATTTAAATGTTGACACTCTGTCGAGTTACATTTTTAATTTTAACGTTAGGAATACACAAAAATGTAATATTTTTAGAAGTTAAAGTAGATGTGATTATTGGAGGTAATCCTCTTAGGTTTGGGGTAAGCCCCTAATGTTTTCCACGCCTGGCCAAACCTTCAACAGTCAGTGTCCCAGTTTGGCCACCCAAGTCAAAACTGCCTGGCTCCGCCACTGAGAGGGCTGTCCAGAGCAATGAAAAGTAGGCTTGACTTATGTCAGTTGTCACTTGTGTTACTAATTGGAGAGTGTAGAGGAATTACAGATTCTGTCTCCAAGAATAATAGGTATGTTTATGAAATTTTACTTTTAGCAATTGCAGCCAACATTAGGAAAAAATTAAGAAAAACATTTTGGCTGGTTTCACAATATGTACCTGATACTGTTGTTTGAATGCAGATGTATATTTACAACATGTGAGAATTATAATGGAAATATCTATCATCAAAAGATTAAAAAATAAAGGACCTAACCAAATATATATTAAGGATATGTTGGGTACTCATTCCCAAACTCAGTATCACTATCTGCACTGACCTTGCCTTACTTACAAAGCAACTAATTAGGTAAATAGCGACCTCTGCTGTTCACGTCGTGCAGCTTAAATCAAACGTGTGCCTGTTCCTTTAAGAAAAATCTCAGACGGTCGCAAGGCATGACGGGTAGCTTCCTCACAGCCAATCAAATCATTGTTGTCAACGCGTTGTTATGGAGCTGGTGGAGTCTGGTTTGAATCCTGTTTGAATCGCAAAACAATCAAACACTTCCGCCTCTTTCTTTCGTCTCTGTTTTTCGGAATGTAAAATAAATTATTGAAATGTCATCTTTAGACCGACTGGACGCTTTGAGGGAGCTCAACAAAGATTTATTCAGCCAGTTGAAGCAGCAGAGAGAGGAACTGGAGCGACTGAGTGGCTACAGTCACAGCCGCAAGAGGGGGAGAGAGGGCGAGGCTGAGGGGACGAGAGACCCCGCAGTGGTCCTGACCGTGTTCTGGGGAGACCGCGGAACTACTAGGGCTGCCCTCGCCAAACCCACTGTGAGGTTTGCGGGTAAGGAACTCAGTACTCAACATACAGCCAAATACACGAGATACGTCTTCTAGTTAGCTAAGTTTGGTAGTAGACGACGTAAAGTGCGGTCCTTCACGCCCTTTTATATTCTCTGCACTCAAATTGTATAATAAATAATTTGATCATTATTATGTTTTTACTCACCAAATGCCCTTCCAGAGCCTTTAACTACATCTCAGGAAGAGTATTACATACATTACCAGTCAAAAGTTTGGAAACACCTTTTCATTCGAGGGTTTGTATTTATTTTAATTATTTGTAACACTTTAGATTAATAACAAAGACATCAAAACTATGAAAGAACATATGGAATTATTTAATTCACAAAAAAGTGTGAAACTACGACGGCGTATTAGGGCCACTATAAAAAAAGAGTACATTTTAGAGAAAAAAAACTTGTGAAAAATCAAACTCGAAATTTTCGAGTTTTTAAAGTCGTAAATTTTCGAGAAAAAACTCAAAAATTCTGAGATTATAAAGTCGTAGATTTTCGAGAAAATTCTAAAAAAAAATCGAGTTTTTAAAGACATAAATCTGTGATTGAGATCAAACTCAAGCAGCCCTTTGGCCATTTCACTGCATCATGGACCTACTTGACAGCCTCGTTAAATTGTACTTCCTACTTGGACTCAGCAATAACGAGATACATCTGATTCTAGCCCACAGTCGTCACATTATTATAAGCATCAGGACTTTGAAAAGACATTGCAGGTGTTGTGCCGAGAACATAGAGGCCGAGAAACGCCTGCACGCCGAGAATTGCATGCACCTCGCGGGAACGCGCACCGATCATGGTAGAGCTGGCCATGGCAATGTACAGTTTAAAACTCTGTCTCTATGGCTGAATACCAGGTGGATGCATATTTCGGCAGACAAATCAGTATTGCCGAACTATGCATCCACCCATAAAGTTAGTGTCTGATGTTTTGTAGAGTCACAACCTGCTGTCAGCTGATATTTTGGACTCCGTGGATTCATTATTTACAAAAATATGACTTATTTTCTCTGCTGGCGTTTCTTTAAAAACTCGAAAATTTTGAGTTTGATTCCTCATAGATTTGCGACTTTATAAACTCGAAAATTTACTCTTTTTTTCATAATGGCCCTAATACGCTGCCGTATGAAACAAATCAGAATTGGTTTTATGTTTCAGATTCTGTAAAGTAGCCCCCTTTTTCCTTCATGACAGCTTTGCACACTCTTGGTATTCTCTCAGTCTGCTTCATTAAGTGGTCTCCTGGAATGGTTTCTAATTAACTTGAGCCATGTCAAGAGTTCATTTGTAGAATTACTTGCCTTCTTAATGTGTTTGAGACCATCAGTTGTGTTGTTCAAAGGTAGGGTTAGTACACAATGGATAGCCCTATTTGACTACTGTTGTAATCACAGTCTATGGTTGTAATCCATTTTATAGCAAAACCAGATTATTTCATAGTTTTGATTTCTTCAGTATTAATCTACAATGTTGAAAATAATTAAAATAAATAAAAAACATTGAATGAGAAGGTGTGTCCAAACGTTTGACTGGTAGTGCATTTGTCATAGAGATTAAATGGCGTGGGGAAGTTTAAGATTGCAGATGCAGCCAAGAGTGCTGGAAAAAGTTTTGAAATACACTTTCTGACCAGTTACACATTTTGAGGTTTTCTCATGTTACACATATATATATTTTTAGTTGTTTTGAGCTGCTCAACACATTTTCACTGCATGTGGTGTAAAAACTTTTGTAACTATTGATAGACAAATCTTTTTCTATGTCACCATCAGATGAATGTGAGGGACAGCACAACATTTCAACCCCATCCTTAACTGGAGGGACCACTAACCATACAACACCATCAGACCATTTCAAAGAAAGTGACAGACTTACTAAAGTCCACAACAGGCTGCAGGATTCAAGGCCAAGTAGACCCAAGTCCTGTCTAGCGAGTCAAAGCAAGGAACAGGTAAGAGCAAAAAACAGATGAAACAAGTTTGTCTCTGATTTTATTTAGGAGTTAAACATCAGCACCACATGACTTTGTTATCTCACATTCATAACAGTCCAAACTATTCGAGTCAAAGGAATAACTTATTGAAGCTGTAAACTCACAGGATCTGGTTCTAAAATTGTTTATCACTCCAATTGTATACCTGGAATTTAAGGGAGTAATACACCCAGTGAGAAAAAGGGGATAATTTGGTGTCATTGTGTACATACATGTCTATACAAAACTACAATGTGGCTCTGTGGGATGCTAAGAAAGAAGAGGGGTGGGTATCCTAAAGTTTGAACCTCTGAAAGAATAAACAGGGGTAGCAGTTTATTAAACAGGGACACTAATTAGACATAGAAAAGAATACTTTGTATCAACTAGAAAAAAGTTGAACTGAGAACTGTTTAAGACAAATGGGGTGGCTCTGAACCCCAAATTCCTCCCGCTGTTGTGTGAATATGTACAAATGAGATTAGCTAATACTGATGGTCCTTAGTATACAGCAGCCTCTGCCATCAGTGAGTGAATGGGTGAATGTGGCAAGTAGGGATGTCAGGATTAACCAGTTTCATTATTAACCAGGCTTAAAAGTGTCACGGTTAATCTAATTGTGAAGGATTCTGTACCCCGAGTTTTTCTAATGTCTCTGTCGGAAAAGGGACCGGCGCAACTTGTAAACTATATATGAGTGACACCTGTGCAGAGTTTCTCCATCATTTAAAAGTGCAAGGTAGCGTCCTCCGCCCATTTCTGTAACGCCCCACGTCCCGTCAGAGTCAATTGTGCTTTCATGAAGAACAATGTTTTTTTTTAACTGCAACGTTACAACGACGTGTTGGTGGCATTTTATCATAATCTGTCCAGTGCAGCAGAAAAGGCGCTGCCAAAACTGCCAGAGAAGAAAAAGGGACAAAATTAACATTCTGTGGAGTGCGTCTCTTTTATTCTCTACAGGTGAGGCCGTCCCTACAACACCCGTGTCTGAAAATGAAAAAACAAAACGCTGATCTCTGAGTGCACGCTCAACCTGTGGAGGAATGGATGATACGAGTCAGCTGTCACTGTTTGTGTCTGCTGACAAAGACTTCATACTGAAGTTTATTTCATACACTGATTGTTTTAGTTATAAAGTTATAAATAGTTTTACAGAGCAACTCCATATTCATATTCTGCCCCCCCAATTTGAACACATAATAATCAGGATAATCGGGAAACTGTGATTATTTCTCTCACAATAATCGCACCACCAAAAGCTCTAGTCGTTGCATAGTGTAAAAGCGCGTTGAGTGGTCAGAAAATCTAGAAACGCGCAATAGAAGTCCATTTACCATTTACAAACAGTAATTTATGTAGAAATTCTACTTTGGGCACAATTCAACAAGACCACAATACAAATGAGAAATCAAACACATTGTCATTTCTGATCCACATTATGCCATATATGGACATCCCTTTCTGTTTACAACATCAAAAAAACACATTCACTGCTACCAATACAGCTTCAAATGAACTGCATGGTAAACGAAATGAGGACTGAACTGATCATCCTTTATAAGAGATCAGGAGTCCTGCTGTGTGTGTGTGTAACTGCAGATGATTGTACCCACAGTTTCTCAAAGCGGACCCCAGAGGGGGCTAAAGGGCTGTAATTAAAATGTATAACATTAATGTATTTGGTTAGAAGCATTTATGGAAATTTGATGTCCAATTCATCAAATAAATTATTTTTTGAGAATTTTATTTTGTAAATGTTACTCATTTTGTTTTTGTAAAACACTTTGTAAGCCTGATAAAATAAGTGCTTATATATCAGGAGAGGTATCTAAAAAATGTGATTTAAGCTGCACAAACATAACAAGCACATTTGTCTTGATTTGTCTCAACTGTATTTCAGGACTCAAGCTAATCACAGATTTCACCCTGTGACTTCACTTTTTATGTCATGTGCCTTTTGAGGAAATTTGCCCTTACAGTAGTGTTTTTTTAGTTTAATTCCTAGAAAGTGTGTTGCAAGATGAATAAAATAAATGCAACTGCATAATAATATCACTTGAATTCCTCTTTTCTCTGCATATAAGCTTGGAATCAACAATACAGTGAAGATGTTTTTTGCAGTAAACTTGCAGGAAAAAAGCTGGTCACTAATATGATGCACCTCATGCTTTTTTAGAGGGAGGAGCAGAGTCGAGTCTCTTTTCAGTGTGATGAAAGTGAAGAGATGTCAGACTCAGGGAGACATCGTCTGCAGCCCTTACTGGGGTACGACTGGATTGCAGGTATGCCGTGTTGCTCTCTGTCTTATTGTTTCTTTTTTCTAAACATGATCATCTCATGGAACTCTAACAGGCGATGTTTGCTTCCTCAAAGGAGTCCTGGATACTGAGGACTCTTTGATCGAGCGCTCTGACGAGTTCTTCAATGATCTGCGCACATTCCGATCACTCAATAAAGAAGAGTGTATCACCAGCACACAAGCAGAGTGAGAGCTTCACACTTAATTGCACTAGTGACTGAATGTGTGTGTCATTTACCGGTGATTGATGAAAGGTATTTTATTCACATAGATTTCCTAAGGAGAACTATCCAGTCCTGCCACTGCTAACAGACAGAGATGACCCAGAGGCTATCACAGATACTCATCAGTGTAAGAGGGATTGTTTATTCTAACAGGCTTCTGTAATTTTTTCTTTTCCTCATAGCTGAAGTAATTCTCACACGTTGTCTCTCACTTTATGTTCAGGTACGTTCTCTTACAGGATAAACAGCAGGTTGTTCCCTGTCCCACTTCACACTGAAGAGTGCTGCCCAGTGTGTAAAAAGCACAAGTCATCCCACCCTCACACTGGTGCAGAACCAGCTCTCGTTAGGTAATAATGATGTGCACTTTGAGTTCCTCTCACAACCACAGATACCAAAGGCCAACCGAGCCATAGACTAGCCTCAGATATTTTTAGACGTTTTTAATTTGATGTATTCTGTCAGTTTGATCAGCACAGAAGGTGTGTGTTTTGTGCTGAGCTATTTTTCCTTGTTCAAAGTGGTCTTGTTTGTGGCTTTCCACTTTTGTCTGTGAATGTTGCTGATAAATACTGCTGTCTACAGTAATAGTGTGTTACTCAGAACTCATAATAGCAGATTAAAAAGTGTAAGAAAACAGATATATTTCTGTTGTTATGGAGTATTTCAGTGAGAACCAGGAGTCACAGTTAGGGGGAATTTTGCTTTTGTCATGTCAATTCATAAAATCAATAATCAGTTGTTTATTTCCAATCCCAGCATTTGAAGAAGCATGTAAACTGTTTCATGAAGTCTCTCTCCTTTTTATTTTTTGTTTTGTTTTGAAGGGTCAGCATCCCTCGCTCCACCCTCTTGCCTCCTTACAAACACAAAGCTCATCGCCGATGCAGTTTTGACCCTTCTGACAGCTTAGGGTTGCCATCGGTGAGTAAGCCATTACACTGAGACAATTCATGATTATTAAATTGTTGTTTTTCACTCTTTGATCTTTACTACTCACATTAAAGGTACAGTGTGTAGAAATGGGAATATTTAGCGATATCTAGTGGTCCGGTTCTAGATTGAAATGCTCCCTTGCTCACCTAACCTGTTGGTGTAGCATGGTGGCCTCTGAGGACAAGAAGCTACCATGATTCATGATAAATGATCCTCCATTTGTCAAGTGCTTCCTACTTCTTCTTTGTCTTCCAATCAATGCATTTCAGACAGACGTTCATTAAATACAAACACGCTGAAAGCCGTTGCTAGTTTGTCCATTCTGTGATACAGTAGAAACATGGCGGTGCAAGCTGATTATACATGTATACATATTTAATTGCTAAATGCTGTTTAATACTCCACACTGTACTCTCAAAACCTCAGTGTTTGACTTTGTTGAGTAACTGGTTCTTCTTCTGTATTTTAGCACTGTCTGTCTGGTTGGTCAAACAAAGGTCAGAGCTTGCTGCCGCAACCCAGCAGCCTTGACCTGTTAAGCAGCCTGAACAAAAAGAGTTCCCCTGAGGTGAGATAGTGAACTTTTTCATTTAATGTAAATGTTAAATATTGTCTGCTTATTCTCGAATAACAGTTCAAACTTGCTACAGAGGGAAAAGCAGAAGAAATTGTCTAATGGATACATCTTAACTGAAATATTGCTGCTTTCAGGCAGAAATCTTGTATCTACATATTTCATTATAATTATTATTTTTCAAAAAATCATGTTTTTGGTCACCCTTAGTGCCTGTCAGTGGGCATTACAAAATTTCAAGCAATGAAAAGCGTTAAAAAGAGCTTGTGACTGAATCTCGTTCATTGTTTTTTATTTAAACTTTTTTTTTTATTTTCTGTAAAGCTGTAGTTTTGGAGATATGAGGTTTCAGCCCGACAGCAGCAGTCCTTTGAGTTGGATTTTTGTCTCAGACTTAACTGTATATGTTACAACATTACATAAAGATCAATGTTGTATTCTCAAAAAGGGGTTTTAAACATTTTTCAGGATTTCTCTGTTCCTGAAGAATCCAGTAACAAAGTCTATGATCAGATCTCAGATGTGTCCCGCCTGGCTCGTCACAAATTCCAACACTATTCTCCAAAAAGAAAAATGAGAGGCACCTCTTACTCTCTTAACTGACAAGAAATCAACTTTTATTTTTAAATGTAATAAAGCAGTTCATGTGTGTTCTGTATTATCTGCTTAACCAGAGCAATGATTTCAATAGAAGAATAATTGAGAGCAATGACATTAATAATAATATGATATATATGATCTTAAAAATAGGATAATTGAGCTCATGTTCAATAGTAATGAATGAAGTGCTTTGTACTGGATGCTCATCAGGTTATTAATACAGATTGAGATATCCCACATGTTCGTGGGCAGCCTCATGGACATTAAGCAAGAAGTTGCGCCACAGTGCAGAGGTTAGACCTTCAACACAGAACTCATAAGGAAGTCCCTCTGAATCATCTCTCTTTTGCACACATCAGTTCATGTTTCCCGTTCCAGCTGTTTGCTCAGGCGCCGAAATTCACACACACTTCTGTTTTCTTCTTCCATTACTGCTTCCTTAAAAAGTGACTAAAAACTCTGCAGAGCCCGACTCTGAGGCCACTGTCAGTGCAGAGGTTTCATTTCACATGAAACCACAAAGAGTTCAGTGTCTGATATCAAACCAGTCCCACCTATGATACAGTTTTTTCTACATTGTGTTACAGTATGATAAACTTAAAGAAGTTTGTTACAAGATGAACCAGTGCATATTTAATGAAATGAAGTAAATACATGTAATTGTGTTTTCTCTTTTTTTTTTGGTGGGATTAAAGTTTCAGAGGAATATTCCTGTGTCTTTATTTCTTGTCATCTCTGTGTTTTGAAGCTTCAGTACTTTGATGTTGCAACACAAGCAGCCGATTCGAAGCCAAATGGCGCCTAGTGCTGTTATCTGACAGGCTGGTTGTTGATCTTTATCATAGAACTTGAATGCTCAGTCACAAGCATTAACCATTGTGTAAGATGAGGGTTTGTGATACTGTTTGATTTTACCACAAACACTTTTTATAAAGACTTTTAGCAGAAAAGCCTTCGATAATTCCCTCTTTTATCTCTTCATTTTCACATATAACATAAAAATGAAGAGGATCTGAAACTTCCTATAAGACTGCCTCAAATACAGATCCTTCTCTTTTTAGCTGTATACTGCCATTGCTTGGTAATTCTGCTAAAAGTCAAGAGTGAATAAAGTGTTGTGCTTCACATAACTATTGTGCTGTAGTTTCGGAAATGACTCAGTAGAATCCCACAGTGCAAGATCAATGCAACAACGCATGAAAGTAGGCCGACCCCAGAAAAACCTCCTTACTGTAATCTTCCACATAGGTTTGGTTTGACAAGTCACGTTTATGCCTTAGCAACAAAGGGAAGGTGTGGTGTTCAAAATCAGCCCAAGAGTTTCATGATAGACTAATGTACTCTCACAGACAAACCAAGAACACACCATGCACAAGAGCACTGCTACTGCTGCGCTTTTAGAATCAGAAACGCTGAGGATGTAGGAGGGGGAAGTTTATGGCGAAATGTCAATGTCTCTTGCAGGAACACAGAGAGGCACAGGGGCAGTAATCTGGGCAGCACAAACACTACTGCAGGGGAATCGAAAGAAGACAGGTTGACTACTGTAATGTAGTCAGTATGGGTAACATCCGTCTGTGGTCATAGAAAACAGTGACTAGCTTGTCTGACTTGCTCAATCATCCACTGAATAACTGTTCAGTTGGAAAGATATAAAATAAACATTGGAGTGTGTCAGTTTCTTCTTGCAGGAAACTGACAGAGAGGTAAACCTTGGCCCGTATGTCAGGAATGTGGAGCAACAATACCTTTATTATCTGACTATCTGTCACCATATCCTGCCCCAGCACAGAGAGACAAACACACATCAAGCAGCACATAAATCCAGCAGTTTCTCTTAAAAACACTGTAAACTCTATTTTTACTCTGATTCAGAGTCGACTAAAGCTTAAACAGAAGCATCGATGCTGCTCTTTAAGCTGGGCTTTGTTAGACTGAACTGGATTTTGGAATTTGTGTGTGTACAAACAAAAATAGAAATCAAGTGAATCAACTTCCTGAAATGTTAGTGACTTCGTCTTTTTGACAAAACTCTGTGCTACATTGTCCACAGAACAATATGAATTACATGAAACACGAAAAGAAGGAGCAGTGTAGTACTTTTCTAGTGACATTATAAATGGTAGAGGAGATTGGTACTTGTCTTTCAAGGGCTTTAAAGTTCAAATTTTATAGTTTCATTTAGCCTCAGACAAGGTTTTGGCTCTTGATTTAGAGGATTTCTGTGCTCTGTTGAAGCAATACTCACTCACCAAAAGTCCTTATTTGACAACACACAGGTGGTGTACAATTAACTACTAACCGTGACACCTAAATCAACTGGCTGCATCATAAATTATTTAGTCATGAACTTAGAGGAGATCATGAAAACCAGTAGAAGCATTACTTTCTGCTTTCAGTAAATCAGAAACAAGTTTTCTCAAAAATTAAAAATGAATTTGCTTTGAGAGGTACTTTATACACAACATACTATATCATCAGTGGTGACAGTACAGGATCAGTTGTTAACCTCCCTCTGCTCAGTCTTACCTCACAGGGGTATTTTCACCTCAGAGCTGAGAACCTATCTCAGCGCCTGCCTGCTCATTTCCTTCCTCCAAACACTCGACTCAGTTCAAGGAAATCACTCCTGTTTTCACACACCGCCGGACTGCCTTTTTAACATGATCATTACAGTGCACACGCCGGTAGCTGTATCCTCCACTGTTTAAGAGACGATGAAGGTCATACTTATACTGCTGGTTCTGCTGAATGTCCAAACTATCAAGGTATGTTTTCTGTCCGTCTGTAAGCCTGTTGTGTATATTTGCTGTGCTTAATAGGGTCTGCAGTCAGCTTGGATATCAGCCAGCAGCAACATTCCTTGGATGACTAAAATATTTCTCAGAATCTTATTAGATTAAGTTTCACTTACAAGGTTTAATATCAGGGGATGTGTGGTGCAGTGTACTTATCAACTAACATTTTAAAAGTTTGAGAAGTTTTATGTACCAATGCTCTCAAATGTTAATCTTTAAACATGTTTCTACATAAGGCAAATGTGTCACCAGTCATGCTGCCAACAAATGAAATGATCTCTCTTTAAAAATACTTCTTTTCCACATTATATGTGGTTTGGATAATGTGCTGAGTGTGACAATACAGTAAGAAGTATTACTGTATAGATTTAACACATACCAGAAGTTGTGGTGAGCTGAATCCGTATGAGTTTTTGGTTTCAGTTGCTCGATATCTGATGCAGTCTCAGAATGAATGTCTCATTGTTCAGACTCTTGGTTATGAAATAATGCAGAAACACTTTCTACTATCCTGCAGTTTCACTTTGTTTCACTTTGTTTAAGAAGATGAGTTAGTCTGGGCCTGCAGCCAGATGTTTAACTTTCTTATCTCCTCACGTTGCCAGTGGCCACACCACAAAAGAGCCCTATGTACTTCATAACCCAGGGCTTCTGGTTTGCCGCCTCTTCTTCCTGTCATACGAGAAATACACTGCTGCTGTCAGCATATTCTGGCTTATGCTTGTAATTGGAGGGCAATTACAAGCAAGTATCTCTGCGGTGAGATAATTTTCCCTCTTATGCACGGGACAGGTGTGTGAACAGTCGTGCACAGTGTTACAACTTTAAAGCACACTACATCTGTAGTTCTTGTCGTGATATTTTGGTACGTGCAAGGGAGGGGTTGTACTTGAGTCACAGCATGTTGCATTTGCGAAGTGCTTACAGCAACAGATTTTAAGAAGTGCCACATAGAGAGAAGAGTTAATGTAGGGGTGAAATCCACCTACTTGAACACAGAACAATGACTGTCTGTTTGACAAGGTCTGCAGCTCAGGCCAGCTGCATTACCAGAGGGAGAAAAAGGTGGGCACAGGTGTGGGTGGTCTGGTTCTACTTTAAGCGTCTGTTCAATAGGTGAAGAGGAGGTGTAAAAAATAAACTAAGTTGAATTTGCTACATTTCCTGTTTGCTGACTATGTAGACTTATAATTTAACTACACAAGGGTGTATTTCTGGCATTTGTCAAAGAGAGATACTAATTTCCTCATAACGAATTAAAAAATTACTCAATTTCTTGTAAAGCTCAACAGCCCCAGCAGTCTAAACTGAGTACATGTGTGCACGCAGGCCACAAGAAAGACAAATGTTTTCCTCTTTCTTCATCAGAACAGTTGAGGATGAGTTGCTTTAAGTTTCGTCTCTTTTTCCCACAGGTCCGCTCTCAACCCTACACACCAGAGTCAGATGGAAAGTGCCATGACCAAATGAGAGACTACCTGTCAAATAATTTAAACCTGTGCTGCAAGAAATGTCCCCCTGGTAGGTGCTGTCCTGTAACCTTCGAAGGGAATGCAGTTTACGTCTAAAAAATAACACACAGTTATGCAAATGCTGAGATGTTTAAAGTGATGAAAGCCAAGCCTGTCTCAGAGTTTAATTGAAGACAAAAGCTGTGAATAATGTTGATAAAAGCGTGGGCGTGAAGGTATGACAGAAGATACATGGCATGTAGTGTAGTTCTCAATTATCATATATCACAACAGATCTACAGTGATGAATCAGCCAGGAAAGTACAACTGTCAATAGCTAATTTTATAAAAAATAATATGTTGTTCTAAAAAAGAAGTGTGGGAAGTGTATTACTAGCCTTACTTTTGCACACAAAAAAAGAGCACTACTGGTGGAGGAAGTATCTTTTTTTTTTTTTAATTAAAGTAGAAATAACAGTCTAAAAATGTGATCCACTTTAAAATCCTGCATTTAAAGTGTAATCTGAGTTACAGTTTTTAAAGTTTTTATCATGTAGAATTCCCTTTTTCAGAATGAAGTACATTATACCACTGGATTTTATTTAAGGATATTATATGTATAAGAGTAAGAATTACAGATATAGAGAGTTAATCCTGACGCTATCTCTAATCACTTTACACGCTGCAAAAGTTATTTATGAATTTAGTGTAAAAATACATGTTCCCTCTGAATTGTAGACATGTAGGCCTATGAGTTAGCATTAAATGTAAATACTTGTGTCAAAACAAGTGCAGCACAAGTAAATATACTTACCTATAAACATGTCTGCACTAATGAGTTTGCTTTTTAAATGTCAAATGTTCTAAATACTTTTTAATGGTCAAACTACCTTGCACCAAGAGCTAGCTCCCTGATTTCAAGTTGCTGTGACTGCCAAATTCCATCCATTTGCAGTCAGCATAATACTAGACTTCGACGACTGTTGATTTGGTCTTCTAAAATGTAAAGTATCTTTAACAGATTTAATTAATTTCAGTTAGCCAGCAAAAAAAAATCTAATTTTAGCTTCATAAAAAAGCTGACTGTAGCTGACTTTTTAATGTTCCTACTAATCTTAGTGGAAAACCTAGAACCAGCTAAAGCTGCTGCTGAAAGATGAAGAAATTGCTCCAGGGAAGAGCTAGTTCAAAAACACAAGATCCATCAGTCACTGTGTTGGGCATAGCCCTGTCTGGCTGCCACTGCTAACATTAGTCTAATAGCTACCGAAATCAGCCTCTGAATCCCCCAGTGGGGAAATACTTAGCAGTTGATGTCCTTGTCATGGGTACGGCTTCATTTTTTTCCTGTAATTTGCCAGACAAATGATTTATACATCTCTGAATCAACAGAAATGCAAGTTACATTGATTATGATATGGTACAACAAGTGTTTTGGCATTGTAAAATACCTGCTACAGCTTTTTGAGCAAGTGTGAGCCTGCAACCAAACAAGTTTGTTGCCTCTCATGAAGACTTTTGATCAAACATTGTTGGGTGGTACATTTTATTTGGAAGTAGTTTAATAGTACAGTTCCCTCTGGGCCTCCTCTATCTTCCGGATCATATTTATACCACAAAAAAATGCTGATACAGCTAAAGCCAGAATTTGATCTCGTGACTGCCGACTACATCTCTCTCTCTCAGTGCAGAGTTTATTGTTTCTATCACAATTTTCTACTATACAGGGTGGTAGGGTCGCAAGTGTTTATCGTAATGCCTTTTAGCTGTAAAATGTGTGTAGTACTAAATTGACTCAATCTCTTACTGTACTTAGCACCTCGGTGCTCTAGATAGCTGTAAAAGTTGCTGGGTATTTTTACTGACTGATCTTAACTGAAAGAAACTCCTCCGGCAAAAAATATGTGACAGTAGTCTGTGTTGTACATAAAAGTATGTACTGTATAATAATGTCACTATTGACTGTGATTTATGACACTAATACAGATGTTTACTTATATATTTGAAATACTAAAATGTAATCAAATGATAGGGTAGGGTAAGATAAGTGCATAGGGTTCAAAGAAGATTATCAATACACTTTAGTGTCACAGTATCATGTTTTGTGATACTATATTGATTTCTGAAAACACTGTATTGAATTTTATTTATTTCATGCATTCACAGATGAATTGTTTTTACTGATGTCCATGAGTATTTCAGAACAATATTTTTTTTTTTTTTTGCATTGTCAGCACCAAAAGTGGTCTTTTGATGTACAGTGAGTGTGATGGATACATAAGTGAAGCCCACTGCTTTGATTACCTAAGAAAAAGTAATAATTTTTTTGCTCTTATTTTGTGTGCATGGCAGTTTGTTCCTCATACTATGAAAGCTGTCCTAAAATTACATGAAGAAATGGTGATTGCTCGCACACAGTATCACAATGTCCTGATATGCATATGATCTCAACCCTTGTATTTAGATATGTATTGACTCACCATGTTCCAGTGGAATATATGAATTGAATTAATCTCAAGTTTTTGTTTCTTGGTGAAATTTGTTAATTTAATGTTTAATTCTCATGCTGTAATGAAGAGTATACACTTAAATACCCATGGGTTTATCATGATTTACATTTTAAACAGGAGAGCGACGGAAACAGGAATGCTCTGAGACTAATGACACTGTGTGTGAGCCATGTCCAGCTGGCCAGTACACTGGAGCAAAGAAACTACTCTCCCAAACTGCCCGCACCTGTAACCAGTGCAGAGAAGTAAGTGGCTGCACTTTAAATCTTCTGACTAATTTATTCCTTCATTTCATTATCTAAATAAATACACTGTCTTAGTAAGCCAATCATTTCCCCCCAATAAAACCAGATAAAGGCCTGCAGTATGCCAGAACTGCTCTTCAACCACAATGTCCAAGTGTAAGTGCCGGGCCCGGGACGTATTGCATAATGGGGTTTGATGACCCATACTGTGAAGAATGCAGCAAATACAAGAAATGCAAAGCTGGTTTTGGAGTGTCTGTGCCAGGTATGAATATTTTTTTTCATGTTTGCTAGATGAATAAGTACACTGTCAACAAGTGTGTTTGCTGTTTTTGTTTTATCACCCAGAGCTTCTGGGTTGCTGTTATCTTTAGATGACGAGGGGATTTTTTCATTACCTTGAGATTACAAAACATGTCTTCTCTTGGTAATTGGGTTGACTGATCTTGTTATTCTGTTCAGGATACCAAAGGGAAAATAGAGTCTTTTTTATATAAAGAACTCAAAAAACAAGTGTGTGGTTATTTGATCACACCACAAGTGATCTGATCTGTCCTAATTTCACTGTTTTGACTGTCAGGGTGGTTCTTTAACCAAACAGTTTCAAGTGCAATCTGATCCATTGATAATAATGTGTCGTCTTTAATCAGATATTTTCAGACTAAATTAGTTGCTATCGTTTTTGAGAAACCATCCATGCATCATAAACGTGTTGTTTCTCTTAATTATAAATAATTTGTCTGGTTATTGAACAGAATAATTAACTCAAGATCTGGAGATAAACTTGTTGAAAAATGAATTGCAATAACAACCTTTTTTTATCCAAAGTTAAGCATGTGTGTAATTCTTACATGTTGTATTTAAATAGTATGAACATAAGCTTAAGTATTGTACATGAACAATTTAAAGGACAGTCTCTCATTGATAATCCGTATGCCATCTTTTTAGTATCTATTTTTTTTTTTTAATTAAGCTGTATAATTGTACTCATAGCATCCATCATAATGAAAGGGTTAGATGAGACAGACAAATAAATGGATGGATTGATAGTGGGACACATTGATGAATGGACTAATGGTTGGATGGATGGATGGATGGATGGATGGATGGATGGATGGATGGATGATGGATGGATGGATGGATGGATGGATGGATGGATGGATGGATGGATTAACATATTTATAGATGGATGGGTGTACAGTATGGATGGATTGATTGACTGATTGTGAGATGCATTGACAGACAAATGGGTGGATGGATGGATGGATAGATGGATGGATGGATTAACATATTGATAGATAGGATTTATTGATTTGTATCCCTAAGTTCTGGATAGCAAGATATAATTTGCTAACAGTTGGATTCACAATAATTTAATGTAGTCTCATATGTTAATACTAACTGTTATCAAACTGTGTTATTGTAATTATGTATCCATTTTTATGTAATACAGGCTGCTGTTGTGATAATGCCCACAAAACAACATCAGCTTATTAAGTGTCTTTCCAAAAGTGTTAAATCAGTTAATTCTCTAAATTTAGGGTTGATGTAATGCCTAAGGTGAAATGTTATTAAATTGTTGTGTTTGGGTGTAATTTTCAGGGACGGCTGTCTCAAATGTGAGTGTGTTCAATGCCCAGATGGATGTTCTCTGATACAGTCTCTTACACTGACCCCTGTCGGCCTCATACAAAGTGAGTAAAGGATAGACACATCTGTTCACATCTGTTTTGAGCTGAGATTCTGACCCTGCTCTCTCTGTCTCTCCAGCTGTCAAGGGAAAGCTGTTGACAGAAAAGGCACTGCTACATCAGACACTGTGTGTGAATCTGAGCTCCTTACACCCAGAGGGCCTCAAACCTCAACAGAGGAAACTCACACTGAAAGCGTGTTCACAACTGCAAAAACAATGTTGAACACAGTCGTAGCAGCCTCAGACTCCCAAACCCTACGTGGCAGACAGACTCCCCACCGTATTTTGCCCTTTCTGTTCCAGGGGCAGTGTTCAACAACTCAACAAAAAGCCCTCCACCAAGCACATTGTCCGACGGTGAACTAGGTAAGGGGATCGATTTGTCATTTTCCTCTGTAGTCATTCTACCAAAAGTGTGAAATCAATGTGTATGTCAAGATGTCCCTCTTTCTGCCCGTACTGTGTCTGTGTTTACCTCTCTGTTAGCTGCAGTCATCGTCCCTGTGCTTGGATTGTCTCTTCTTTCATCGCTGTCATGCTGGTGTGCCTTTGTTAAAACAGTCAGGAAGAAAGGTAACTGTTCCAAGGCAAAAAAAGAGCATTAATCATGGTTCTTGTTTTGTTGTAAAAGTTGTGATTGTATCTGGAATATATTGCCCTCTAGCTGAAAAGAAGAGCAATAATTATGTTGACAAATGATGGTCATTATCTGGAACAGTGTCTTACATTACTCATCCAACAGCATTTCTACTCTGCTTTTCACCCAGGTGCTGCAAGTTATCATCCAAAAATAGATGCGAATGGAAATTGTGAGGCAGGTGACAAAGTGAGTCTTCCTATAGATTTTCTTTTTGGATATCTTCAATTTGAAAAAGTTGCAGCAGAGCAGGAAAAAATGACCTTTTCATGTCTTTCTACAGCAGATCAAGGACAGTTATTTGGGAGAAACCCAGCTGACTTCATTAACAATAACTTCACCAGAACAGCAGTGTCTGCTGGAGAAAGGGGAAGCCTGCAGTGACCAGAGTCAGTCTAGTACCAATACTGACTGTTTAACCAGAACAGATGGCTGCAGCAGCGAAGAGTCCATTGGTCCTCTGCAGTCCACGGTATGTCTCAGTCCGCACTCTGCGCTGTCGGAGCCCATGTCTTTACTCTCCAACACAGAGCTGGAGACCACACAGTCAAGTGTCTTCACACAGGCCTCCTCCTCACAGGCCTCATCCTCACAGCCCACCGTGACCACCAGTCCCCAGGTCAACGTCAACATCACATTCAACATAGGAAATAGCTCTGCTGGAAGTGGGACACAGCCTGTTGCGCCTGCAGACTTGTTGCAGACAGACACAGAAATTCCCTTTGGTGAGGAGGAGTCATTCAGCATCCCACAGCAAGAGGCTGGAAAACAATCTGGTGTCAGTTGAGGAGAGTGAGAATTCTTGTACATGAAGAATCCATCCATGAAGGACCATTTATTTTCTTAGTGTGTCAAAAACAACATTAAAAACAATCTGATAGGCTACCAGATGCACTTTCTGGTTATGGCTTGTTTTAAACAAGTTCAACCATTATCTTGTTGCTATTCTTAGTTATTAACTGACAGCTTGTGTTCATATGTATATAGAAATTACTGTAAAAAAGATAGGCACTGTATTTTAGAGATGTACTTATTTGCAGCCCCAGGTCTAATTTTGTGATATCAAATGTATCTTGTATATGTTCCAAAACGTTTTTTATATTGAATTAGAATTCATAAAGTTTGTACAATTAACATACAAAGTGTGTTTTCTGTGCTGTTTTGATGATGGAATAAGCATCTTTTTTTCAGTACAAAATATAAAGAAGCTCAATCGTAGGTCCTGTATTAATTATCTGACTGACAGGTTTGTATTAAGTTTAATGTATTCGCATCACTAGTAAAAGTACTAAGTAGGCAGAAGAAAGGCCCTGTAGTGTTATTCTATTTAGTGGGCTAATTTGAAACTTAAATATGCATTTCAATGTCAGAACCTGGGGGCATGTGGAGAAAGGAATTCAACTGTTATTTTGAGACAGTGTGGAAAAATGTAAATACTAGTCAAGTAAAGAACAAGTTCATCAAACTAGAATCTATATACAGGAAGGAAGTACTATGGTTACTTTAGTAAACAAAACAAACTGATTTCAAAACTGTAAGTCATTGTTACATATAACAAAAATACACCAACATGTTATTCAAGAAAGACAGACAGAAAAACAGAAAGTAGGAAAGAAAGAAAGTGGAAGAAAGAAAGAACGTAGGAAAAAAAGGAAAGTAGGAAAGAAAGAAAAAAGTAGGAAAGAAAGAAAGAAAGAAAGAAAGTGGGAGAGAAAGAAAGTGGGAAACAAGAGAGAAAAGTAGAGGAGGAAAGAAAGAAAGAAAGAAAGTGGGAAAGAAAGACAGAAAGTGGAAAAGAAGGGAAGAAGAAAGAAAAAGAAAGTAGGAAAGAAGAAGAAGTAGGAAAGAAAGACAGAAAGTGGGGAAGAAAGAAAGTAGGAAAGAAAGACAGAAAGAAAGTGGGAAGAAAGAAAGTAGGAAAGAAAGAAAGTAGGAAAGAAAGAAAGGCAAAGAGAGAAAGACAAAAAGAAAGACAAAAAGAAAAAGGAAAGTAGGAAAGAAAGAGACAGAAAGAAAGACAGACAGAAAGGAGAAACGAAAGAAAGGAAGAGAGAAAGCAAGAAAGTCAGACAGACAGAAAGAAAGACAGACAGACAGACAGACAGACAGACAGACAGCAGAAAGAAGAAGAAAGAAGAAAGAGAAAGAAAGAAGAAAGAAAGAAAGAAAGAAAAAGAAAGAAAGAAAAGTAGCTAACGTCAGTGAAACGTGTAATATTACATTGTACTTGCTCAACACTTGTGAATGATGCTTTATGTGGACGCTCCTGACACCTGCTGGTTGAAGGTGGGTACTACACTTGAGTCCCTCTCGTTCGGCTCTTGAGAAGATTTCAGTGAACAGTTTCAGTATAATTGAACGACATTTCCTGCACTTATTATTCCTAAGTCCAGCACATTAAACGTATCCATTTCAAGGTCGTATATTAGATGGAATATATTCGTATTTTGCAATCCTGGGAGCTAACCAGATATGCTAACCGGTGAAAGGGGGAGAGAGGAAGACTGATCCATTCTACAATTAGCGGGAGAGAAAACTTTACATTTTATGTTTCTTTAAGCTTTAAAATCACTCAAAATGTCACTTGAGTTCCAAAATGACATTCAAATGAAACCCAATTCCTGTCAGACCTGTATATTGTGAACTGCCTTGTACTTATTATTATAATACTTGAGGAGCACCCCCATCGTTGAACACAGTTGGTTTGGTCTGTTGCCGCTGTGTGCTGCTCTCCTTCCTGAAAGACACTTGCATTGGAGCCTCTGATGTCGCAAAGCACAGATTTGGTAAGTGAAGGCTTTTTATTGTGACTATCTATTTTTTCTTTTTATTAACTGTCATATCATACATCTGTGCCTTCCGTATACCTGCCCTGAATCCAACGTAGTCAATATAGAGCTTCTTAATGTAATGTTTTGTACCTTTTTGAGCCTCTCTCGCATCCTGGGCTGGTGTCGTGTGGTCCTGGTTCGGTTGTGTTTACAAATTCAGCTTGAGAGAAAAGGTAGAGCAAGTCCGTAAGATGGCATGTATGTGGAGCTATGTGTCAAATGTTGGATCGAGAGCTTGTGGTAAGAATGATACCTCAGTCCAGCCTGTAGCTTCCCTCTTCATTGGGGAATTTTAAAGGAAGCTTATTCACGCCGGGGTGGGAGGAAGACAGCAGCGGAGATAATACCGCTGCAGGTGTTTCCTTGTTGCCCTGTGGGTTGGTGCAGACTGTTGGACGTGGAAGTCATCAAATCCTCCAAAAATTAGAGGGGACAGATATTTAATTAACCTTCTGTTATGTTGCGGGTCAAATTGACCCTTTTTAAAGTTCAAAAATCTAAATCTAAATATGTTAAAAGTAATTTTTCTGTATGAAAAATCTGCCTGGCTTAATAGGTGTAATCAACATGTACAATGAAAACGGTTGAGTTCACATATTTGCAAACCCCCCTGCATGTTTTTATTACATATACTGTCCGTGGGTTAATTTGACTTAATTAAAAAAAAAAATCACTGAGGGATTCATCAAGAAAATATATATAAGATAAGATAAGATAGTCATTTACTCGTCCCACAACGGGGAAATTCAAGTGTCACAGTAGCAAAGTAGACAGTGCAAAAAAGAAAAGAAAAAAGGATTAAGCAAACAAGAACCTATAAAGTAACAAGCAAGATGGTATTATTGATATATATTATTGATATATAGAGTCTAGCATATACATACACACACACACATATCAATATATATATATATGCATACGTACACATATACATGCATACATACACAAGTACATTCATGCATAAACATGCAAACACATCCACATATATTTTAGCCAATCACACGCTGACCAAAAAAGGTGTAGGCTGAAGCCAAGGCTTATCCTGCCAACCCCTAACATCACTTATACTGTATAGGCAACATTGTGCAGGTAGTTATGTTATTTTAAAGGAGTCAGAAGTGTCAAATACTAATTGTTTCTTTGCAACTGTGTGACATATTTCACCCCAATAACACACACACACACACGCGGAAGCACGCATACACACACACACACACACACACACACACTCACACTCACACACACACACACACACACTCAGACGCGCGCACACACACGCTCACACTTTCTCTTGACCTCATCTGTAAAGTGCGAGAATGCAGGTGTTAGCATGACTTTTGACAGGAACCATCTCTGTGAGAATTAAAGAACACTAAATATTGATTTGAATGGTCAGTAATTGAGTTAATAATGAGATTAAAATTGTTTATTGTGATTTTTTGGGGTTCTGACACATTTGGATCATTGAATATACACCGGGTCAAATTGACCCAGGAACATTATTACTGTTCCTGAAAAACAAACATAACAGGAGGATTAAGAGTTAAGAAAGCAAAGAAAAATAATGTTGAGAGCATCAACATTTTCAGGTGTTTTCTCAGGTGAGGAGGAAAGCTAACAAAGTGAAACCAGATAACATCTTTATTTGTGAATGCTAAGCGAGATGGTATTAGACTTTAATGTTTAAGAAGTTACAGGAGCAACGTGGGAAATTTTTGCAAGTTTTGTCCTGAGTGTTTAGAAAATAATGCTGGCTTCAATGAAGATTTGACAGACGACCCCTTAGACACCTTTGATTCTAATAGATTGCAACTATTTTCACCATCCCACTATCTGCTTGGCTTTTTGCCCCAAACACTTCGCTGTTGTGTCTATAGAGGAATTGATTGATTAATCTAATAACTGTTCAAAACCTTAAATTATTTAATATAACATCATTAAAAACTAAAAGGGAACAATCAGATTTTAGAGGTTGAAATCAGGATTTTTTTTTTCTACTGATTTTTTTTTTTACCAAAACAATTCAACAGGATTTCAAAATTGTTGCTGAATGTTTCATTGTTAATATTATTGTTGATTAAAGCTGGGGTTGGTAATCAGATTCAGATACACTTTTTGTTATACTGGTTAAAATGATCTTTATGTCTTGATGGCAATCAATACATGATGTGTCTTAAAAAAGAGCGAAGAAAAGCTGCTATCTACAGCCGGAGTAAACCTGGGAAAACACAACCAATCACCGTTTTTTGGGTGCCAAAATTTTAAACCATTCAAATCCCGTCCGGCCGTTCTGCCCGCCTCCTGCGCGTACATTTCCCCAGCCTGCACTCCTAGTCCCCGTTCCCTGCCTCTGCTTCCCCTGCCTCTACTCACTGCCCCTCTCGCTCAACCTCGGGACCGTCCCCTCTGACCCGATGTGGTGCTTTGCTCAGGACTGTAGTCCGGATCAGAGTCTAAAAGGCTCTCACCACGGGGGCTCTGACAAGCAAAAGAATTAATGACATTTAGTAAGTCCTACAGAAAATGTGTATGTATCGTAGCGTCCGTCTGGACGCTGTAGGGATGACGAGCCGATTCGTGAACACGTTGAGCTTTACTAACCTGTCACTGTCGGCCGTGATCACGCCAACCAACAAAGCAACAATCAATGTTTGAATGAATGAAGAACTTCTCCTCTTGTCTCTCCTCTCTCCCGCTCACCCACTCTACACCTCTCCTGATGCCTTCACTGTCAACACTGTAGGAATTAAGAACATCTACACTGAACACGCGTAACAAACAGTAGAGCTGTTACAGTATTATATGTGTTATAACTTTACTCCTGATATCTAGTCACCGGACAACTGGATAATGCTAGCATGACAGTTGTGAGTACTAACAGCAGCCATGTTTGTTTGTGTTTTTAACTTTCACTATGATAATGTTTTGGTGAGGACCGGTTTTGAATCATTCCAGCTGTAGCAGCCCATTGAATCTTTATGAGAGAAGATAATGTTTTAGATGTTCTTTTATTTTCATTAGTTTTGTCAGTTTGCAATCCCAATGACCCCTGTTAATGATTTCTCTGTAACTGGAGTTCAGTTAAGTGGTCTCTAAGTCTTGTTATTCGCTTTATTCCAACAGAGACAATACACTAAAGATTTCTGAAGATATCGTCAATTCCCACATGGCTCTGAACCACTCACTTGAACATTAATCCAAGTTTACTCCGCTCCAAAGCATTGCCCTCTTAGATGCCGCTCAGTCTTCGTCTCTGCAAATGGCTTGCTGTCTGAAGGACGAGCTCCTCTGTTCCATCTGCCTCAGCATCTACCAGGACCCCGTCAGCTTTGGCTGTGAGCACTACTTCTGCCGAAAGTGTATCACAGAGCACTGGAGCAGACAGGAGCCGCACGGAACGAGGGACTGTCCTGAGTGCCGCAGGACCTTCACCGACCCCCTCCTCTCGCCCAGTCTCAAGCTGTCCAACATTGTGGAGCGCTACTCGGCCTTCCCTCTGGACGCCATCCTCAACGCTCAGAGGAGCTCCTACCCCTGCAAGGACCACGAGAAAGTCAAGCTCTTCTGTCTCACAGACAAAAGTCTGGTGTGCTTCTTCTGTGACGAGCCGGCGCTTCACGAGCAGCACCAAGTAACCACTATCGACGAGGCGTACGAGGAGATACAGGTATGTTAAAACACACATGCACTCTGGCAGCCCATTAGGACGGGTGAGGCTGACTCTTTCCTAAAACACATCAGCACTGTGCTGCACATTCAGGCGGTTGCACTCATTCAACCCCATGGGAGCTGCCCAGACAGTTCAGGCTCAGACCTCTGTTCCCACAGAGCCGCTCCTCTCGGGCAGTTTGGGGATTTAATGCTTTGCTCATGAGTACAGAAGTTACTGAGGAATGAAATGTATCTATTTTAATTTGCCCTTGCTGATGCCCTCATTACCTGGCTCATCAGTAAGTTCAGCTGGTTGCTATCCCTTCTGAACTCACACTTTGTTTAACACACATTTAAAAGTCTTACACTCCCTGAAATTACCTGCAGTGCCTGTTGTAAATCACAAACTTAACTTGAAATGTCTCCGAACCAGCAGAACACAAATGCATTGCTGATATTCTTATATATATTAGAGGAATTGAAGTGGGTCTCTGAAGTTTTTGTTGAAATAAGGTCAAAAAACAGGTTTAGATCAGACATATTTTTCATGACATTGTTCATCCTTTGCAGCGCCCTACAAAGCTATGTTAATGTGTCATGTGCTCTAAAGTTGAGTCATTTTTTCCACATTAACAAGAATGGTTCACTGTTTGCTTTCCGCTCAATGTTTATATAATTCCATTCCCACAGAGCCAAAATCCAATAACTGCGAAACAAAGCTCTTAATCCTGTTCCGTCTTTGCCTGAATATGCAAAGAAACACATTCCAGTCTAATTTCAGATAGTCTGTCAGATGTCTTACATCTGCTTTCACTGATGTGGATGTGAAGATCGTCTCAAAACAACATATAAACATTTGGTTTTGAGGTTTTTGGCAAACCAACATGCACACTCTCTCTGATAAGAAACAGATTTTAGTGTTGATGGTACGCACTCAACATGGTGTGTTCTTAGGAACGCTTTATACTCCCCCATTGCAGCTGGAAGCAATGCTGGGTGTCACACTTTTCTGTAATCAGAACTTAGGTTTCCATATTTTGGTGATTCATAACTTTAGGTCATTGTATCATTCTCTACTGTGTATCTGCACCTTTAAAATGCCACAGACTCTGCCAGAGTCTTTCCCTGCTGCAGACAGGGTATCAATGGTTTCCTCTGCCTTCTGACTATTCATTAGACTGACATATAACACTGTTTGGAAAGAGTATCTTTGACACTGGTAGTCTTATTTTGAACTCCCTGCTCTGAATCTGTGAGCAGATTGTTGTGCATGCTGCAAGATGAACTCCATCCAGTAGAGCAAAGTTAGATTAAGTAACCACCAGTAACACCACTAGTATTTTATGACTATTAAAATACATAGACTGTATAATAAATGGACATAGTAACCGTGGTATCAAGCATCTGTTTCTGAAGTAGCGTTTTGAAGCCTGTAGTAGGTGGGTGCCAAACATAGACTGTCTAAAATATGGACGTAGCATCCGTGACGTCATCCATCTGTTCCTGAACGCTGTTTTGAAGCAAATCGACGGAGGCAGCCATATTGGAAATGTGGAACTCAACCAGGCAGAGTGTGACGTAAAGAGGCGGGGTTTGAGTCTCCTAGCCAACAGCTATGTGTTCCCGACCAGGAGTCACGTCAGTCATGTCCTTATTTGGGCAAAAACTCGTAATCTTAATATCTTCTGAACCGTCACATTAGAAAAAAATTCACCCCCTGTACACTGTACAGTGTGTGCCGATAGAGAAATTAGCTACGTAGAGTCAAGCCGCTTTTTGAACCAGGCTGTAAACATGTTTATTAATGCTGCAAAGATTGTCTTTTTTGAATTGGTGTCTACGTGGTTTCTGGTGTTTCTGCAGCCAGCCTCAAGCGGATTCTCGATGAACTGCAGTTTAAAACACTTCCACATGGGCTTCATATTTTAAGACCAGAGGTTGCAACTTGGTAAAATATCAGTCTCGGGATACTTACAACTAATTATATTTAACCTAAAACACTGCTGTCAGTAGACAGACCAGCTCAAAAGTTAATTCCTGCAGGTCAAACTACAGTCCCGATGAACATAAAAGGTAATATCATGCACTTCTTTATTATTATATGAAAGCTCCTGTAAGAAACTTTCAGATTGTCTTGATTTTGGCGCCCCCTATAGACAAAACAGCTTCTCCTGTATGTAGATAAGTTTTGTTTCCTGACTAAAGATCACTTTTTTTTGTTGACGTTTAAATTAATCTTAATTAATCTTTGGCATGGACAGGCATGTTGTTAGCTTGCAACAAGGACTGAAGGCAGCTCTGCTAGCTTTAGCCACACTTGCCAAATCAAATTGATATTGTTTACCGAGAACTCTGTGTTCCCGAGTTTAATCGGATCAAATAAATTGTGGTCAATTTTTACTGTTTTCTGCGTGTTTTTTTTAAATCAGACTTTCACATTTAAAGTTAATGCTGTATATGTTTTAAGAGATCTAAAACCAGAAAGTTTAATTAGATTTTAAAAAGTAACTCCATGGAGATGGTTATGAGGTCGGAGTAAAATTTGAGACCTTAAATAAACGCCCAGTACAATGAGTTTCATTAATGGCTTGAATATAAACAGAGCTGTACAGCTGTGCCCTTCTGTGTTCTGCATTAAATAGAATTAACAGCGCTGTGAACATCAACGCTGTCCTCCTTCATTTTCAATCAGGCTCTGCGCTGGAAGCCTGAGAAAGGTCAAAACTGTGTAATCTTGGAGCAGAAGTAATTAGGCCCTGCACAAGATGTTTCTCTTTCTTGGACACCAGCTTGTCCCCTCTGCTCAGAGCTCTTTTCAAGGCGGCGATCTGGCATTTTGTACTCTGCCAGGAGCTTTGGAGGCTTCCCAGATCTACAACAGTGAAAGAGAGTATGGGTCCACAGAGGCCCCCATCGAAAAACAACCACGTCCCATGATGAGCTTGGCATGTTCTTTAAGTGGGCTGATTTGTTTCTTAATGTCTCATCTTTACAGTGCAAACACTTCTTTTTGAGACCACAATGTAGCTGAATGTGTGAACTTTATTTTCTGTATCTTGTTGGACAGTTACTTACAAGTTTACTTATGGTTTTATTTTCTCACCAGAGAGTGGACCAGAGCCGTGTGACGGATACAAATAAATGTGTGAGAATCATGCCTGCAGGCACAAACTTCACTTTTAGTATGCAGCGCAACGAAAGTGCCAAAATAACATGCTGAGGATGTGTTAAGGCCCAGCAGCAATTGGCTCCAGTATTTTGCACATGTCATGCCAGCTTGGTGGCCTCTGCTGGAATGAGCCTCAAAGTTTTTTCAGGGTGGGAAAGTTTGTAGAGGAAAGGAAAAGGATTTGGTAGTTGGAGAGCCAGAGCTTGCCCTCTTTGTGTTGAATTGTTTGACACTTTGGCACTTGGGATTTAGCTTAAAGTGTTTGCTGTTGTGTCTCTTTAAGTTTCTGCCTCTTAGTGTGGCATAACTCATCATTTGTGTGGTTATGCAGAACCACAACTCCACTCAGAGAGGGGGTGGAGATTGTACGTGACCACAAATATGCCGCAGAGAGTCATGATTTTTATCTGAGTGAAAACAAAAGGAAACCTTACTGAAGGCTGAGTAATATTACGCTCCATTTCCCCTGAATTTTTTTTTTTAGGTTACGTCATCATCTCACCTCATCTCCCGCTGGAGGAGGGTGATGACACAGACACAGACATGTCCTCCATCACCTTGTTGTTGGCCCAGCTGCGTTCAAACCGACAGCGTGTTTCACAATCGGAGCAGATTTCAACAACTACAGTAGATGCTCTGGAATACCAAAAACATAAGACCCCATCTGTCGAACCAGAAACTGCTGTGTGAGTTCATTGTTGGGTCTCTCCTCCCAAATAAAATAGAATTTCTGAATAAATTAACCCCAAATTTGGTGACACATGTGAAAAGGAGCACTCGCGGTGCACATGCATAATTCATAAAACTTCTTCAAAAATTGAACTCACTGTTACATCACATTTCAGTCTTCAAATATCCTCAAACAGACTTTATTCCCAGAGGCTTCAGATAGCCATCACACTTGTGTTATGACATGGCAACCGTCTCCTTGTCGCTCTGTGTTGACAGTGTGTTTGGCTGGCTGGGTGTCTGCTGATGAGGGCAGCCTGTGGTCGCTCTGTGGCCGCCTATAATCTCCTTAGCTTGGCATTTCACTGCAATGACCTCAGGCCCAGAGTCCTGTTTGCTGCGTTGAGAGCTTTACCTCCTACAGATTTGCATCCCCCCTCCCCTCCTCTCCCTTTGGTTAAACGCTACTGGAGCCAAATCTGACTTGCACAGACACATCCAGCAAGGGTGACACACACACATCTGGCAACCATTCTCCAAACACATAATTGCTTCCTCAACACAAAGGACATCAAGGTGGGATGGAGGAGGATTTGTCTGCTGCAAGTGCCATTAGCTTTAGGAAGTGGTGATTTCTCCAAAACAAAACATTCCTATATGCGGAGGTTTACTGCACAATCATTATGAATGCTGTTCAACAGCATTTCAAAATAATGTACAAGAATGGAAAACTTTTTCCTTTTTCTTTTCTTTCTTTTTTTTAACAACCAAGCATACATACATACATATATACGTACATACAGTGGGGCAAAAAAGTATTTAGTCAGCCACTGATTTGCCAGCTCTCCCCACTTATACACTTCAACTATGAGAGACAAAATGAGAAAAAAAATCCAGGAAATCACATTGTAGGGATTTTTAAAGAATTTATTTGTAAATTATGGTGGAAAATAAGTATTTGGTCACTCACAAACAAGCACGATATCTGGCTCTCACAGACCTGTAACTTCTTCTTTAAGAAGCTCTTCTGTCCTCCACTCGTTACCTGTATTAATGGCACCTGTTTGAACTCGTTATCTGTATAAAAGACACCTGTCCACAGCCTCAAACAGTCAGACTCCAAACTCAACCATGGACAAGACCAAAGAGCTGTCGAAGGACACCAGGAAGAGAATTGTGGACCTGCACCAGGCTGGGGAGAGTGAATGTACAAGCAGGCTGGTGTGAATAAATCAACTGTGGGAGCAATTGTAAGAAAATGTAAGACATACAAGACCATTGATAATCTCCCTCAATCTGGGGCCCCACGCAAGATCTCATCCCGTGGGGTCAAAATGATCATGAGAATGGTGAGCAAAAATGCCAGAACTACATGGAGGGACCTGATGAATGACCTGCAGAGAGCTGGGACTAAAGTAACAAAGGCTACCATCAGTAACACTACGCCGAGAGGGACTCAAATCCTGCAGCGCCAGGCGTGTCCCCCTGCTTAAGCCAGTACATGTCCAGGCCCGTCTGAAGTTTGCCAGAGAGCATATGAATGATCCAGAAGAGGATTGGGAGAATATCATGTGGTCAGATGAACCAAAATAGAACTTTTTGGTAAAAACTCAACTCGTCGTGTTTGGAGGAAGAAGAATGCTGAGTTGCATCCCAAGAACCACCATACCTACTGTGAAGCATGGGGGTGGAAACCTCATGCTTTGGGGCTGTTTTTCTGCAAAAGGGACAGGACGACTGATCCGTGTTAAGGGAAGAATGAACGGGCCATGTATCGTGAGATTTTAAGCTAGAACCTCCTTCCATCAGTGAGAGCATTGAAGATGGAACGTGGCTGGGTCTTCCAGCATGACATGGATCCAAAACACACCGCTCGGGCAACGAAGAAGTGGCTCCGTAAAAAGCATTTCAAGGTCCTGGAGAGGCCTAGCCAGTCTCCAGACCTCAACCCCATAGAAAATTTGTGGAGGGAGTTGAAAGTCCGTGTTTGCCCAACGACAGCCCCAAAACATCACTGTTCTAGAGGAGATCTGCATGGAGGAATGGGCCAAATACCAGCTAGTGTGTGCAAACCTGGTGAAGACTTACAGGAAACGTTTGACCTCCGTCATTGCCAACAAAGGTTATGTTACAAAGTATTGAGTCGAACTTTTGTTATTGACCAAATACTTTTTTTCCACCATAATTTACAAATAAATTCTTTAAAAATCCTAAAATGTGATTTCCTGGATTTCTTTTTCTCATTATGTCTTTCATAGTTGAAGTGTACCTCTGATGAAAATTACAGACCTCTCTCATCTTTCTAAGTGGGAGAACTTGCAAAATCAGTGACTGACTAAATACTTTTTTGCCCCACTCTACATACATACATACATACATACATACATACATACATACATACATACATACATACATACATACATACATACATACATACATACATACATACATGGGACCAATAGGATGACATACCATTCTGTAAATAAAACAAAACATAAACATGAAACAAAGACGGATGGAGTGCAGCAGGGACAGAGCAACATATCACACAACCTGTTTATGCATTCATTATCTACACAAGTATCCTAATATATTTTGTGGGTAAGTAGATGCTAAATATATACTCCAAACAATATATTGTCAATATTAGGTACTACATCATTCTATACTAAACAACCCAGACTACACTTGACACCTAAAGAAATAAACATAGGTAAGTTAAGGGTTGTAACTCTACAGTTCAGGTTAACTCTGCAAAAGGAATGAAAGAAAACTTTTTAAAGTCAACATAAAACAGTTTTCTAAATCTCAACACACACAAAGCATCTTTTTCATTTGTTGTAATTTTTTTGATATGAAGTAATTGAACTAGGTTTTTTTAACCAAAAGACAGACGTCCTCATCCACAGAGTCTCATCCCTCAGCTTGTAAACGCTGTGCTTTATGTTCTGTGAAATGCCGCCTTTATTTCTGGCATCATGTGTAATGGTGATGAGATTATAGTCCCCTCCCTCAGCCTGTGCTACACTTGGCGCCATCTTAAATTAGAGGTTGGCTGGATGCTGGACGAAGCTGTGCCCTCATTAAAGCACCACTGTGGTCTAAAGTTGGCGGTAAACTCAGGCAGAGGACAAAGTTGAAGCCCCAGCAGAATCTGTGTCTTAATTGTGATGATGGGCGCTGTCAGCGGGCTAGGTTACGTGTGTGTGTGTGTGTGTGTGTGTATGTGTGTTTCAGGGCCAGGCACACTCTTCCTGCTGTCTGTCTGCTTGCCCTGGGGACGTGTTTCCGCTCTAGTTGACCGTGCTGTAAGACCAGATAAGGAGGGGAATAAAACCACAGCCACTGGTTATCATGCATATTTGGGCACTTAATTTTGTTCTACATAATATAGATCCTGTAGATGGTGAAGCAGCAGGCAGCCGTGCAGTGATGGCGGTCTGAGTTTGACTGAAGCCCACGCAGGCTGTAGAGTGAAATGATTACTGGGGTGTGAGTCACCCACACAGAGCTGTCACTCAAAGTCTGCAGATGCACCTGTACACTGTCCTTGAATAATCTATTCTTATACCTCTTTAACTCTTTCTTATCCGACCTCAAATATGGGTTAATCACACAAACCTTCTTGAATGTCTCGTCTGTTGCGTGGATCGAGCAGGCCAGCCTTTGAAGTGTCTCTCTGGTGGTTTAAAAACAGGCCTGTCTTTCACTCTCCTGCTGTCAGAGCTAAGCAGAGAGCTCTCTCTCTCTCTCTCTCTCCCTCTCACTCTCTCTCTGAGCCTGCCATCACCACGCATGGCCGTGCTGCTGCAGTAATGAGTCAGGCAATTTCAAGGGCACCCACGGCTGCCATCACCCCTGTGGCTCATCTCAGCCTGCTCTCCTTTTTTCTTCCAGCAGCACCATCTTTGTCCCAGTCCTCTTTTTCATTTTCCTTTCTGCGCTCTCTAAGTAGTCTGCCTTGTTTTTCGGAGGTGTGTGCTTTATTAAATGCCAGTGATCCTGTTCTGTAATGAATCCTCAGGAGAGTTGGTCTCTGAGCCCCCCACCCTGCTAATTTCCCACCACCCACCCACCCCAAACCAAATGAGTTAGTCCAGCTTGGCGGTCAGTCAGGGTGGTGTGGCAGAGAGGCTGCGTTCATGTGGAATTGGAGCCATGGGGGAAGACAGAGCAGTCATGTTCTATTAGAGGAGTGCTGGCATATTATCCTCATCCAGAGAGAGACAGTGGCCTCTCCTGCACTCATTACTGATACCACTGATGATGCTGGAGGCCGCACAGAGCCAGACTGCGTGTTTACTTCAGCGCAGGCTGCTGCTAGATTAGCAGATGAAGAGTTGCATTGATTGGAGAAAGCAGAGCCGAAGCTCCGTCAATCACACAGAACATTTTGTCTGCTTTAGATGATTACTTTGTCGAGCTCTTAAGTTAAGTGAATCAGATGACTGTACATCTGTTGTGCATTAGGAGGATTCATGTCGGCCTTCTGCACAGAGGAGTCTGTTTTGTTATTTGCCATATGTTTTCGAGGGAGTAAAATGCCAGGCTGGCTTGATTTAATGGAGGGCGAGAGACATTCAGGTGAAAGATGTTTACAGACATATCCTGGAGGTAGAAAAACAACTGCAGAAGAATCATGAAGCTAAGATGATAGTGATAAGGATTTTCCAAACATAATACTCTGAAAATAATTGTATACGGTTGCTTGTTTGTTATTAAAGGCTTCATACTATTCATTCGATTCATAATATTCAGTACTTGAAGCTGCAGGAGGAACTTAATTTCAGGACGTTAAGCCCCCTGATGTTTTCAGGAACTTTCTGTCCACACAAGCATCTCTAAGTTCTTCCTGTCCTCACTCAGCCCGATGTGCTTTCTTTGGTTTCGGTAAGGGAGTCGGCTGCAGGATGACAGGAGAGGGGGGACTGTTTTCTGTGTTTATATGACCTCGGCATGTATGAGGGTGTTTACACAAGACAAAGATAACATTATACAGGCAACTGATGTGAGCAGTCGAAGGGTATGAAACTGAGGAACTCTGCTAAACGTGAACAACGTCATTACCCTGTCCACTTGGAACCAAGCGGCAACCTCTGGTCTCAAAATATGAAGCCCATGGGGAAGTGTTATAAAATGCAATTCATCAAGAATCCTCTTGAGGCTGGCTGCAGAAACACCAGAAACCGCATAGACACCAATTCAAAGAGACGATCTTTGCAGCATTAATAAACATGTTTACAGCCTGGTTGAAAAAACAGCTTGGCCTTACATAGCTAATTTCTCTATCTGCACACACTCGGTTCAGAAGATATTAAGATTACAAGTTTTTGCCCAAATAAGGACATGACTGACTTGACTCCCGGACGAGAACACAAAGCTGTTGGCTAGGAGGCTCAAACCCTGCCTCTTTACGTCACACTCTGCCTGGTTGAGTTCCGCATTTCCAATACGGCTGCCGCCGCCGATTGGCTTCAAAAATTGCGCTTCAGGAACAGATGGGTGACGTCAAGGATACTACTTTCGTTATTTTTACAGTCTATGCTTGGAACACAAAGGTCTGGCTTTTACCTGCTACATCCTGCTACATCCTGCTACATCGACACATCGGCTCACCCCAACTTCCTTCGGACATTTCCCCTGGAGGATGAAAGGAAAAAGTCATGACAAAATTGGGGTGAAATTTCCCTATTTTGAACATTTTATGGGCATCAGCGTTTGTGCAGTAGTGTGATCTCCCTGTCAGCGGTCCTCAGGTTGGAACTAATAGAAAAAATTAAAAGGACATGGTGATATCACTGTCTCTGTCTATCTGCAAGAAAACAACAACAAATGTGCAGAGGAGTGGACCTGTTTCTAGGTTTTGGACAGCATAACCAGGATGTAGTGTCTAGGTTCTCTGATTCCCCACTTTGTTTTAATTAGCGGTGTGGTGCCCACTCTCCACTGTACCTCTATCTATCTTGCCCCCCACTGCTCTCAGTCTCTCTCTCTTTCCCTCGCGGTAGATTTGAGTTAAAAGTATATATCTGATCTGTCTCGATACTATGTTAAAGCATGTGGTATCAGACAATATATACAATTCTGACAACCTCAGTTCATGTGTGAAATGAGCTCATGTTTCTCTGAAGATTTTTCTCTTTTCTCATTTTCAAGCCGCATTACTTCCTCGTTCAAGCCTTCAGTAAAATGAGTAATGATGATGTCGGAATTCCAATAAGAAGAGGAGATAAAACGTGACTAACCCACACAAAGAAAAATTTGATTAGTATTATGGGCGTCATCATCATCATCATTATCATCATCTGTACCTTCCTGTAGGTTTACATAGAAATATCCTCTGCCTAAAACATCACTGTCCAGATTTATTATCCAGTTCTCTCATCTTTCTTTTATTCATTATGAACTTATATTGTGTTTTTTTTGTTTTGTCACATCCTCATCTCCAGTAGGCACAATCGAGATACAACAGTTATGAGCTGTGGGAAGGGGAAGTCAGAGATAACACTGAGGATATTGTAGATATCAGAGAAACTAATGCAGTGTTAGTCCTGCACCTTTTTGTGAAGTTTATAACATTTTAATAGTTTTAATAAGGCTTTGATTCCACTTCACTGTCACTTTCTTTGGATGGAGTTATGACACTGTTGAGCTATATGTTAAGAAGTATTGGAGACACCTCCACCTTTATTAAGCGGACTTTGTACTACAGCTTTTGAAATTAATTAAGTTAAACAAACTTTATTATTACTCTTATAAGAGTCTGATTTATAACAGGGCTGTTGTAGCTACAGTAAACAGGGGGATTTGTAATTTCATAAGTACACTGTTAGGTAAGTGTGGACTGACATAGTGGCATGAATTGTAAACTCTCAAAATAGCTCAAATATATCAATCTTTATTTGTATAGCACCAGATCACAACAAACTTTATCTCAAGATGCTTTTACAAACATAGCAGGTCTAGACCATACTCAATGTTAAATTATTAACAGAGACCCAACATCAAGACAGGGTAAGACTCAGTCTGACCCCAACTAACTCCCCCATGAGCATTGCACCTCGCAATATTTAGCTAGTTACAGCGGTCAGCAAAAACTCCCTTTAACAGGCAGAAACCTCGAGCAGAACCAGACTCATGTTAGACAGCCATCTGCCTCAACCGAGTTGGGGTTGGAAAGAGGGATAGAGGAGAATAAGAGATGGGGGTAGAGGTGATAGTGAATGAGACAAGTAGTAGTAGTAGTAATAGTAGTAGTAGTAGTAGTAGTAGCTGTTGCCGATGGAGTCCAGCACGTCCGTATCAGCTGGAGTCTGAAACAACTTCTGACAGCCAAATTCAACCAGATCTGTCTGCGGTCTGTCTCCGATCCATCACGGCACCAGATCTGATAGGTTTCTATTCTAGTCAATCTATTAACCCACACTGGATCCACTCCGTTACGTTCCGGCTGCATCTCTAAACTGGCAGGTCGGAACGCAATGGATCAGATATGCAAGACATCTATTTTTGCCGGAGCATGACGCATCAATTCAGCACAGATCAGATGGAGCGGGACAGGAAGTCAGGCACCAAAACAAAATAAAAACATCTGGGTAATTTTCAGAATAAAACACTCTGTGTTATCGTTAGATCATTTTTAAATTAACTATGACAACAAAATGTCATTTAGAGCGGAGCCAGGCCTGGAGTCAAAAGGTCAGAGGTTTTCGGAGGCTAATGAAGACAACGTGGATGAGTAGAGGAGCAGGATAGCGGCAATCACTGAATGAAGGATAAAATCCTTCATTCAGTGATTGCTGCGGGAAAACCTTGATCACATGTGGACAACTGAGGAACTGCAGTTTTTAACACTTCCTCATTGGCTTCGTTTTTTGCCGCTTGTTTTAGACCTAGAGGTCAGACAGCGGCATGCAAGCTGAAACAAGTCCAGCAGGCCACAGAGGTAAAGGAAGGATCACTGGAGCAGGAGGAGATTTACTGGTCATCTTCCTCAATGAAAGGAGAAGTGCTGTCCTCAAAGTTTTGCGGCTTAAAGTGAGGCTTTAGACTCCCTAATGTGAGGCAGATCAGCAGGGAGAGCAGCCTGCACACCAGTGACACTGCTATAAAGATTTCATTAAATGAAAAGGACCAGGCACTGAGAAATGTTGTATAAGTGGGTACTTTTTCCCCAGACAGTCTTGGCCATAGGATGGCCTTTTAACAAGCGAGGAATGTGAAACGAGAGTTTAAGGGAGATGCTTTTTTTAAGGTGAGAAAATCACAGACTGTGGTAAAAGGTGAAAATCTATGGGTGTGGAGTGATTGTAGGACAGATTCTTTTGGCTTCTCTGTCTTTTTTCATCCGTGTCAGTTTCATATTTAGATGGATGTAAACTGCTCCACCACTGCAGCCATGAGACTGCATCGCTTGATTAGCAGGGGAATTAAGACAGATTACAGTCCAATGTTCTCAGGTTTATGGGCAGGGCAGGACCAGACTGTAATCTCTTGTAATGCCCTGTGTCGCTGATTTGCTGCAGATTATTTAATTAGACTTTCTGCAGATAAAAAGGCCTCTTCATAGCTCCCAATCGGCCCCAGTCTCAGATGTGACCCCCTTCCTGGGCTCTCCAGACGGAGCCTGAGGATATTTACCTACTTAACACCTCTTTTGTCGAAATTAGAGCTGTGCCTCAGTTTTCCCACAGCCCTGCTGTTCTTACCACAGTCCAGGTAGGAGGACGGGAGATGACTGATAGGCCGACACGTGCTGGGAGAGTTAGCACATGCTCAGTCCAGTTTGAGCTTGTGGGATTTAGAGAAACAGCTTTTTGCAAAGCGTTTGTGTGACTACCAGAGTGGTGAGAAAAAAGCCTGTTAAATAAATAATCAGATTGAGGGATAATGTGAGGAATGAAACACCGCCCAATGAAAGTGATTTAAATGTTTTGCATTACCGCCCTGGTTTCGCCTGTGTGATAATTGATTTCCTCATTATCCATTTTAAACAGTATGACTCTTAAATTCGTTGTCAGTGTGATGTATGGCCAACTCAAGTTACTCCGGCCAGCTTCTTTTTTTTATCCCTATAATGCATTCAGGGCGCTCCGAGGTCAGGCTAATCAGTGGGGAGCAGCCAGCTGTATAGTCTGTCCTCACCCTGGTTCCTCCACTCTTCATCATAGCTCTCCGTCTGCACATTAATGCCAGCTTCCTGCTCCAGCAGCTGCTTATGGTTTGGGCATTTAGCTGAAGCCCTTTTCCACTGTGACTTACAATAAGCGCAGCTGTAAAACAACAAGTGAGCATTCATCAAACATAGCTAGTTGAGATTCTTTGAAAGGGCAATGAAAAGTTCTGCAGCTTTAATCAGGAACAGATGAGTGAAAACACCAGTTTGATCAGCAAAAATCCTCTTTTGAAGTATACAAAATCAATCCATGTTGTAAGTTTTGTGATTAAATCTTAATTTAAAAACATTAAACTATTTATTTTGTTTGAGAGTTTAAAACTATAATGTGTTTTGAAGAGACGCAGAAGTGTTTGGCAGTTAAATGAAGCATGATTTCCCCTTTATTTCAGCCATATGTTTTCAATACATTAACATTTTATAACACCAGATAGTGCAGCTTTCCGAACAGTGTCTAGTGTTTCAATCTAAAAGTGAACATTTAAATATAGAACATAGAATATAGAATCCCATTTCAATCACTTTTCTGATTAAAGAAAATATATATATTCTAAATATCAATCAATCAATCTATCTTTATTTCTATAGCATTAAATAACAACAAATGTTATCCCAAGGCGCTTTACAAATGGAACAGGTTTACTCTAAGTTATAGTATTAACAAAGACAGAATATCAAGACAGGATAAGATCCAGTCCCCTCCTCGGCAGGACTCTGTCTTATCTCATCTTAATCCACCATGAACAGAGCACTTTGAAATATTTAGCAAGTTACAGTGGCAAAAACGTCCTTTTAACAGGCAGACACCTCGAGAAGAAACAGACTCATGTTAGACAGCCATCTGTGTCAACCATGTGGGGGTTAGAAAGACAGATAGTGGGAGATGAAGAGAGAGAGATGATGGTGGTGAGACGGAAATTTGTAGTTGTAGCAGCTGGATTCTGGCATGTCCACAGCAGTAGGCCTTCTACGGCAGCGATCGAGAGAAACCTATGAGACAAGGGAGCTCAGGGACTCCACAAAAAATCTATGGTTAGTCGCTTAAGTTGGACAGGAAGATTTGAAGTAAGTGACAAGCAGCCAGAGAAGAGAGAGGGAAAGATGGGATCCCTGTGTGTCAGTTCCCCTGGCAGTCTAAGCCTATAGCAGCATAGCTAAGAGCTGGTCCAAGCCTGACGAGCACTTACTGTAAGCTTTATCAAAACGGAACATTTTAATCCAACTCTTTAAAGTAGAGAGGGTGTCTGCCTCAAGGACCCTGACTTGTAGATGATTCCAAAGGAGAGGGGCCTGATGACAAAAGGCTCTACCTCCCATACTACTTTAAAAGTAGAGAACCTAATAGTTTGTTTAGCTGTGTTTGGAGGCAATCACAGAAAGAAGGAGGATGATGAACAGTGAGTTTTTGAATAATATTACAGTCTGTATCACTCCAGATTGTTGAAACTTAATTTATTTTGTAATGAGCACGACTGATTTGATAGGTGGGTGTTTGAGGCTGTTATTCAGGCAGTTAAGCTATGGCCCCAACTCCACCTCTGGTTTCTACATAAGTTGGAAGTTAGTTAGGATTTAGCATTTCCAATGTGATGATCGCAATCTTTTGGCTTCATAATGCCTCTGCAGAAACTAAAAGGTGACATCATTGAGAGTATATCCATGTTTCATGAAGTCAACAGTGTGGACAAACCTTCATTCCACACAGAAACAGTGTTCTGCTTTAGAATCAGCAGACTCACTGAGGATATAGTGTCAAAAAGAAGGGAAGAAAGAAGCCAGTATATGTAGTTTTCAGAATCTGATTATGATGTCTCCTGGGTACCTTTCTTTTGAGGTTTTCAGGGCCAATCAAACTGTTGGGAGATCCCAAGGATAGACTCGGAACAGCCTGAGCCGATCACACCTCTCATCTGGCCTGAAAAAGCCTTGTTATCCCTCTGGAGGAGCTAGGAACTGTTGCTCAGAAGAGGTTTTTCAAGAGGTGATATGGAGAGCAGAAGTCTTGGCTCAGTTTCTGGTGAGCTCTGGGTGTAGTAGTTCTTCTTGTATGTTGATATAACGTTGATATAAAGCTAGTCACTCTTTCGGGGAATTTAGATTTTTTGTTCATGTTCTGAGCTAAGTGTATTACATGTGATCAGTGTTACTCCAATGTGTCATCTTGATTGTGTCAAGCTGCTCAAATCTTCAGAACAGAACTCTTTTGTTTCAGCTCTTTTGGGATCTCAGCAAAAGCATCCACAACGTTTTAATAAAAGGGTAGTGATATAAAAGGACAGTTTATTGATAGCTACTGCACTCAGCATTCTGTCTTTTATGTTTTCACAGTGACAGCACAATACTTGGCTTGTTTAAAGCCTTGATTTTCTTCAGTCAGGTGTAATAGACAGAGTGTTCTTGATGACTGATCCTAATCATATTCAGTTTATGAAGTTTTGAATGCCTGATGTAAACCTGTGTAGGCTGAAGCTGGTCAAAACTGCAAAAAAAAAAATCACATTAATTAAATGCAAACAGATTTTTTTTACTGCAGTATGCCTAAACAGAGACTGAAATGTGTTATTTTTGCTCTATTTGATGATTCAGGCTACAATATGTAGATTATAGGAAATCATCAGGGGATTTAATAACAGGCAGTCCTGACTGAAGGCTATACTTAAAATTCATGGAACTGTTTTGCTGGTTTCTGCACACTAGGTCTGTTATTTTACAGTGTGACTTGCCAAAAGAGAAATACATCCCAAATATTTTGACAGTGTCAGGGGACTGAGTGAAAAAGAAGGAGACACATGTTTTATTTGGTCAGATAGAGGTGCAGCAATTAAGCCTCCAAAGTTCATACATAAAATCTACAGTAGAGTAACCTTCAGCAGCCTCGTGCTGTGAAGATGAAGAGGGGGGCCGGAGAATCAGTTTGTTATACCTGCCGTGTTCGTGCCTCACTGCGGGCTCGCATGCGGCCACATCATGTTTTTGCGCCAGATTTACTGGCCTGACACATACTACATGGTTTTATGTTGACAACATGCTGACTATTAGAGGTTTCACTAATCCTAAGAGGCTTTTTCTAAAAGATGACAAGAGCTTGTATTTGGCGGTGGTGAAAATCTGCTGGCAGTTGCACACGTCCAAAGGTCATTTTCAGGGTGTGTTTACCCAGCGGGGACCACAGAGTGAAGTCCTAGTGTGGGTGTTTTCACGCCTGCAGAAAGGTTCAGGTTCTGCATAGCCAGGGTGAGCTTCCAAATGGAGCTGTTTACCGATTTATTGTGCCAACCAATGGCATTTTGATATTATCGGCATCAGCCAATACCTGTGCTCACAATCATTGCCTCCTAAATAATGTTTTTTACCATCCTGAATGACAGCATATCAAATCTAAAACAGTTATTGGCTAGTGCACAAATTGTGTTATGGTTGATATGAAAATGCAGTTTAGTATCACTTCAGACTTAAATATCAGTCATGTTCTGAAATGTGTAGGAAACCCAATGTACTTTCCTTTTTTAAGAATGAATTGAAAATTAGGGATGCATGATATTGGGTTTTTTGCCGATATCCGATATGCCGATATTTTACAACTCATTCAGCCAATTACTAATACCGATATTTTTTTCCTGCACACCTAATTGCAGAGATCGGTGTTTATTAGCATACAGTATTATGGTGATACTCTTATCACATTTGTTATGTAATATTAATTTCTTGTGCAAAATAAGAAACATACTTAAAACTGCATATTTATTTATGACAACTGCTTTAAAAAAAAATGCATACAAAAAGATACATCGTTCTTAAAACTTGGATAATACTTTCCCTGAGACAATCATAACAATACCCACTAACCAGGGCAAATTTGGCCAATTTCACAATTGACATAGTAAGTTAACCTAATTTCTGTTCACAAGGAACATGTGAAAAGTGCAACTGTACAGCAATTAAACCCAAATTAAATAAAATGGTTTACTCTTTGACAGTAAATGTGCCTAAATGAGTCAGCTACATGTACCTTACAGACTGCTACTTAAATTCAAATTTAACTTAAAACATGAGCCCAACATGTGTGGAGCAGGTCATTATTTTATCGGTTAATTATATCGGCGGATATCGGCATGTTGGCCAATGTCCGATAGGTCATTTTTAAGCCAATATCGGCCGATACTGATAACGTGCCGATAATATCGTGCATCCCTATAAAAAATCAATATACACCATGTTACTGGCTAACATAACCATGTTTATAAGGTGTGCAGGGAATAATGGAAGTACATACTGTACATGACTTTGTTTTCAACTCAAATATTTTCAATGTGTATTTTCAGTTTTAATGGTTACAGATTACTGGACTAAAATGATGGGACAAAAACAAAAAAGCAACGTGATATCGGCATTATGTATCGGCTGACCTGCACTCTAATCATCACTATCAGCGTTGGCTTTGAAAAACAGAAATTGGCCGACCACTAGTCTGAAGTTATGATTCTCCAACTCTCTAGCTATGTCTCAAATGTAACGGCAAACATGCCCAAGCTCACCGCACCCCCTCTTCTAACCTCTTCCTTTAAGCTTTAAATGTCAGTGGAATTATCAGTGGTATTGCCTCAAACTGAAAAAGGAAGTTTGACTTTCCTTTTGGTTTGTTACCCTAATATATTTTAGAAAACAGGTCTGAAAAGGTAGCCAGATGGAGCTTCCTCGTGTAGACTGTCCACTTAAAAGCAGTTGTATGCTTATCTTAGGAAATGATTACAGCCCTTGTTGGTGATTCACGAGAGAAGCTTGTGGCTTGTTTTGGGATTGTATGTGACTTCACAGACCTAGAGGAAGTAAATTTTTCAGTGGTAATGGGTTTTTCTCTTTCATCGGTTGCCTGTTGAGATGATGTATAGCCCCTTTGAGATTAGCATCTTGCTTTTGGCAGGGCTGATTGATAGCTCTTCAGAGATTGGCTGAAAAAGGTGGCTGTAGGGAGAATATTCTGAAATTTCATATAAAGGGCAGAAAGCATTTAAACCATCTGTCTGTCAAATGAGATCTGAGTTTCAGCTGTGAAAATTGTGACTATATCTTGGATTGCTTGTTGAAACAGCTCTGGAGGAGCTAGTTTTTCTCAGCAGCCAGCAGAAGTGTAACAGCCTCAGGACTGATGGTGAAACACTGAGCGGCTTCTGTCAAGCAGCAGGCTCACTCTTATTGCTCTCAGATTTCCACTCTTTTTTCTCACTCGTGCCAAAGACAAACCTTGTGTTACTCTTAAAGAGCTCGTCCTGCACACTGTAGATGATCAGACATTGATAGCTTTTGGAGGCCTGTTTGTTTTTCTAAAAACATTTAGGCATCCAGTTACTTTGCTGCCACACACTCTTTTCTCAGTACCCACTTAGCTCAGTGAAGGCTCCGTAGACCAACCCCTGCTATTCAAACATCATGAATCTTTTTTCATTTTGAATACAAAGTTATTAACCGACATGCTATGTTGTGCCTCCTTTCTCTCCTCAGTTATTCATGTTTGGGATAATACATTTACATACTGTGTGCCCTTGCTCGCTCCAGGAAGTGGAGCAGCAGCCTCTGAGCATTCATCATTTACATGACGTGGCCTATATTCGGAGGACCGGAGAGGCCCGCCAGCATCAGCACTTCCACTCATCCACACTGCTTTATTCAAATGTTTCTTGTAAAATAGTAGTTCTACATGTGAGGGTCATTCGCTATTTGATGCTGGGAACCAGGAACGGTCACAGCAGACCTATTTTCATCTGTCAAAAGGAAGCTCTTAGATATATCTGTCAAACATTGACAAATCTCTGTTCACAGATTTGACATGATATCTAGAATCTGTGTGTGCAGGAGCAGACTTTGGTATGAGATGTTTTCATCTGTAGCATATGTGTAGTGTAAGGAGTGTAGACCAATGAAGAATAAGCAGGCTTTGGTATATGTAGGTAAAACATACTATGCGTAGAGCAGAAGCAGGCAGGACACGGTACACTGTAATGACATTCCAGGTCCCAATGGCAGTATTATAACGTGATTTATTTACTTCTGTAAACAGCTATCTGCACGCAGGTGCAGCTAACAATCCATTCCGAAAAAATAACTAAAACTACAGCTTAAACGACAAATCTGCTTAACACTTTATTTGGAATGCTAATAAGCAATAAGATATACCCACCGGCTGAAATGTTTCAAAAATGATTGATCCAACCTACATTAAAATCAAAGCATTTAAAAGTTGTTTTCTTTTTGTGTTAAGGGTAGACCGGACAAAGCAACTTTTTACAAATCTGCATCATGTTTTTTTGGCAAAAGACCTGTTATTTTTATGAGTTAATGCTAGGGGTGTCCCGATACAACTTTTTCACTTCCGATACGATACAGATATTGCAGCCTTGAGTTTTGGTCGATACCGATATCGATCGGATACGATATCAGCACGAATCATACATACTTTTATTACTTATTTTGTAGTATGGAATGTTAGAAAAGGCTAGATCAAGTGATAATAAAACACTTGTGAAATATCTTAAGTTAAATGATTTAGCCTCTGCTAAAAAGTAAAAATAAAACATTCTTGATGTGACCACTATGAAGATATTTTGATTCTCTTGATTCAAATAAAAAACCCATGGACAAAATATAATGGCTGTATTGCACTTTTACGACGGTCCCTGAATGCACCTCGCAGCGACAGAGGCACTTGACAGACAATTCACGGCACTCTGAAATGCATCTGCATCTGCATCTTTGATATCAAGGAGTTGATCCAAACTTACTAAATGTGTCTGATGTATCTCCAAGCTGGATTAAATCAAGCTGTGGACGCGGAGTTTTTTGCGGTGAGAGCGGCAAAACGTCAAATATTAAACAGACATCCCCCGGTTGTGTCTTTGTCACTAACGCCCAATATCGGATCGGGACACCCCTAGTTAATGCTGCCGAGGTAATCCAGATTGAAGACTCTGTGTAATTTACTGTTTACAGTGAAACTGAGACTCACCAGAAATAGATGAACACAAGCTTGTCAAGAGGATAAAATTTATCAAGAAATGACAGCGTGAATTTTGCAGTCACACCTGGAGGAACAAGTTCTGCTTCATTTTTTTATTTAAACACACAACCGCTCTTCTAGTTGCTCATCAGACTGTAAACAATGCAGCTTATTATAAAGAAAGTCTCAGCTGGAAGTTGTTTTTCACTAACCGATGGGTTGCAAGAAACCTTCCTCAAATTTGACCAGAGTTTGGGGAGTTGAGAGGCACACAGTAATTTGGACCTACACGTGTAAGTTGCCCCAGTGACAGCCATCCTTGGTGTTGATCTGCCCACTACTTGAACCAGCAGCATAGGTTGCCTAGCACAGCCAGGGTAAAAATAATAATCCATGACTATCTAGAAATTGTCACTAAAATAGATCTCTGTTATTGTAACAGAGGGTTTAAAGGCACACACAACTCCAAATCTTCTCTCTGTCGCGGACTGAAAGTTCAGCAGCTCTCCATCCTGTCCTGTCAGTAAATCCAAACATACCCTCGCTCTGTACAGACTGTTCCTGTCCTAGACTGTCGCTGTCTCACTAGGACAGATGTTTTGGTGGAGGGGGGTGGGGGGGAATAATGTGCCTCTGTCCTGCAGCTTTGTAAACCAGCCCTGCACAGTCAGCTCATCTGGCCTCTGTCTGCTCCGCTGGCTGAGCGAAGGCTGCAGGGACTTGCTCGCCCCCCCGGAGAGGCTGCTAGCTCTGCTGATGCTAGAGGAAACAAAACTTGGGGATGTATGGCACAGCCAGAGCTCAATTTGATGTCCTGGAACATTTTCACCAGAGCTTTAAGCCTGAGACAGCATTTCTCACTTCTGCTTTTTGTTTCTTTTTGCAAGTTTTTGGTGTGATGGCTCCCCCCCCTCCTCTCCTCCCTGCTCTGTGAGCCAGAGGGAAGGGCAGGGGAGGGGAAGGGAGGGGGAAGCCATCACGCCAAACAGACAGGTGAAACATTTTTCTGATCCTTTGGCCCGCAGCTTATCATAACATTGCTAATATAAATCAACACGACTTGTATAGAGTGCGTAGACGCATTTTTTGAAAGGCTGCATGTTTACACAATGTGCTGTATTCCCAGAGGTCTTTGCTCTGCAGGTTTAGGTTGCACTGAATGACACTGCTTTCAAGAACAATGTGTCAGAGGGAAAACCTCACAACAGAAAATATCAATGCGAGTGTATCCGGGGTTGTGACACCACTAGGTGCTATTAGCATGTTTAGCTCTGCTGTCAGTTTCTTCAGGCTGCACTCAGGTTGGCAGTGATTGTTGTGAAGTTGCTTGTCATCATGTCTCTGTGAGACAGCCTGCACAATGTATAGTTGTCTATACAATAACTCAAAAAAACATTTTAGTATTTGACATTAAAAAAGAGGTTCTGTCGTATTTGTTTGTCTCTTGGCGTTTGGGACAGTTATTAGTGAAAATGTAGAATTTTTTAAAAATGCTTTACAAACATGCCAGAATCTTATTTTGATGACAGCTGGCTGGTTGACAAAACACACCTTGAAGAGCAGCCACAGAAAAGAAGGCGTATAGGAAGAATAAACAAACTGGTGTATTTTCACTGCTTAAATGAATTTTCTAAACCTTATCAAATCACACAGCCGCACTCGCACCTAATTATGTGTAACTCTTAGCCTTACTTTTATCAAAGTGAATGTGTGTGTGAAGAAAAAAACAGCCCTTTATAGCTGTCAGGGATAAATTAACAAGGTGTAGAGACTAAAACAGATTTTTTTACCAGGCTGTAGACATGTTTAATTCTGCTGTAAAAATGTGCAGTTTTATTTGGGCTCTGATGGGGAACCCTGCAGCCTGTTTCACCAGCTGTGCGAAAGTTCAAACGTAGCCTAATCTGAACGTTATTTCTCATTTAGGATGAAGTCTACACTCTACTAACGTTGTGGGTGTAGCACCAGCTGAGACAGTTCCAACGTAGGCCTAAGTTACAACTTGATTCTTACACTTGGCTCCTAGTAGGTGTGAAGTCCTCCGTAGAGTACCAGTTGCTAGGAGTGTTGTTTTACTTCGGCAAAGCGTTATCTGCGAGAAATTACATCCTTTGGAAAAATATGATGACCAAGATTTGCGCTCCTGAGTATTAATGTTGTAGTTGACAATTTTACCACTCGTTGTCACTGTTATTATAGACAGTGTAGATTAAGGATTTCGGCTATAGTTATCACCTTACTTACTTTGACACTGTATCAAGATTTACATAACTTTTGTTGTTGTTCTGCGACTGTAGCAGAACTTCGTTTCAGCCGTTGGTCAGTCCTGAGAAGATTAGGCACGAAAGAAAATGTAACAACCCCTGCATCAAAATTGGTGCTTTCCTGTGATTGGCTGCTGGAAGGGCTGCTGGAAGTGTAAACGTCATATCTGCGACAATATTTTGGATGGTTTTGACGTTAAGGTCTACTAGTGAAGATGAACCTTACGTCTCTGTGGTGAAACCAAACAACGACACAACTTAAGTTACAAACTAACTAGTGTCAACGTATGGTTTAGTGAGGACTTTACACCCTAACTTAGGACACAACTTACACACAGCTGGTGCAACAGGCTGCTGGGCTTTTTGAGTCAGCCTCTAGTGGACACTTGCGGAACTGCAGTTTTTATGTGCGTCTCCATCAGCTATATTTTTCAGCACTGAAAGTAATAGTGATGGGTCACGGTTTATTTAGAGTATTCAAATACTCGTTATTTTTTAAATATGAAAGCCATTATGTAGCTATTACCTCCTCCTTTTCAGAGTGGTAGAGCATTATTTGCCTTTTATTGATATTTATTTATTGATTGAGCTTAGGAGAGACCGGAAATGTGGGGAGCAGAGAGTGAGGAAGGACACGCAGCAAATGGTCGAGGCTGGAACCGAATCTGCAACCTCTGCGATGAGAGCTATAGCCTCTGTATATGGGGCGTGGGCTTAGACCACTCGGCCATATATTTTCTGTTCTTTTACCAGACTGTGGTTACAGTCCAGTACAGCACATCAGAAAGCTGTTGTGCGGGGCACTGGTGGCCTAGCCGGTTCAATTCCCGGCTGCGACCATTTCCTGCATGTCTTCCCCCGCTCTCTACTCCCCACATTTCCTGTCTCTCTTCAGCTGTCGTATTGAATAAAGGCGAAAAAGCCCCCCAAAATTATAACTTTAAAAAAATATAACTTTAAAAAGCTGTTGTGCAGACGTTGCCAGGTGAAACTAAACCATAACTATACATATGTTAAACTGCCATATACAACAATAATACAAAGTTATGGATCTCTGCTTATGTCTACGTGTAATACTGGTGAAAGGTGTGTATGTGCCTGTGTGGGGGATTCAAAAAACTGTGAGATCCCAGTGTGACTATCAAACAGTAATTTTGATTGATATGCCCGTCCCTAATAGAAACAAGCATGGTAACATGGTGTTTGCAGCGTGTTAGATATTTTGTTCAGTTTTGATCCACTAAAATAAAAATAATCACACATGCTCAAAACCCTTTGATTGTTACTCCCTTCCATACTTTAAATGTGCAATAGAAAACTCCTGAGTTATACAGCGTCTTTGTTACCATCGTTACAAAATACTCTTGTTTTTATGAAGCCTGCAATGCTCATCTCTTAAAGATAAGATGAACTTCTGATTTATTAATGATGAGCAGATAGATTACATTTCAGTCCAACATTAAAACCATGCAAGAACAACATGGTCCTGTGATGAGTCTGCAGGGTTCCCACGCGTCCTGGAAAACCTGGAAAACCTGGAAATCAGTTGACCAGTTTTCCAGTACTGGAAAAAACCTGGAAAATGGGAGAAAAAGTAAAATGTCCTGGAAAATCACATATAGTCCTGGAAAATGATTCCAACATGGCTGCGTTTGACCTGACCCTATTAACAAAACACATCCCCATTCATTGAAAGTTGAGTGCACGCTGTGCTGGAAAAGACAGCGACACTGCACAACTTTTTTCACATATTTTCTCCTTCACTTCATAATCATGCATTCACAGAACGGGGGTATATTGTTTATGTTTTATGGTACATTAGGCTCAATTACCGTACTCTAGCTCAATTGTTCTCAAAGTGGGGTCCTTGGACCCCTGGGGGTCTGCGAACCATAGCGTGGGGGTCCGTGAAATAATTTGAATACATTTCTAATAAATCATAAAATTGTGCTGTGTCATTACAAAACAGCATATACACCATTGTTATGATACAATTTGGTGGCTCGAAGGGATATGTGAGTCTTGCTACTGTTAATTTTCTGAAAGCGTTTAGGATCAATTACTTGAAAAGTATAAATGCTGTCATGTTGAGCCCACAAGGAATGAAATGACCCTCTGTTTTAAAGTATACAAGTTGTATTTACTTGATTCAAATTGAAGTGTTATCTGTTTATCACTATGGTACAGGTCTGAAGTATTTACATTGATACGTTTTACAATACAAATAGTTCCAAGGGCAACTAAGAGTGCAAATGGTAGTAAGCATGTGCTTTAGTGATGGGAAGTTGGGCTCTTTTCAGAGAGCCGGCTCTTTCGACTCTCAAACGGCTCTTAATGTAGGATCTTTTGTAGCTGTATATTTTACCTTAATTTTGCAAAGAGTAATAGTTTGTGTTGAAAACCCTTTTACGTACAGTGTTTTTATGATTGTGTGCATTTCTTCTGTTACAAAATCATTCTCACCCTGATCCTAGGGTTATGATTAGGGTTAGGGTTAGGATTGTGGTTAGGGTTAGGGTTAGGATTAGGGTTAGGGTTAGGGTTAGGGTTAGGGTTAGGATTAGGCTTAGGGTTAGGATTAGGGTTAGGGTTAGGATTAGGGTTATGATTAGGGTTATGATTAGGGTTAGGGTTAGGGTTAGGGTTAGTATTAGGGTTAGGATAAGGGTTAGGGTTAGGGTTATGATTAGGGTTATGATTAGGATTAGGGTTAGGGTTAGGATTAGGGTTAGTATTAGGGTTAGGATAAGGGTTAGGGTTAGGGTTATGATTAGGGTTATGATTAGGGTTAGGGTTAGGGTTAGGATTAGGGTTAGTATTAGGGTTAGGATTAGGGTTAGGGTTAGGATTAGGGTTAGCGTTAGGGTTAGGGTTATGATTAGGGTTATGATTAGGGTTAGGGTTAGGGTTAGGATTAGGGTTAGTATTAGGGTTAGGATTAGGGTTAGGGTTAGGGTTAGGGTAAGGGGTTAGGGGTTAGGGTTAGGATTAGGGTTAGGGTTAGGGTTAGGATTAGGGTTAGGATGAGGGTTAGGGTTAGGGTTAGGATTAGGGTTATGATTAGGGTTATGGTTAGGGTTAGGGTTAGGATTAGGGTTAGTATTAGGGTTAGGATGAGGGTCAGGGTTAGGGTGAGGATTAGGGTTAGGGTTTAGGGTTAGGATTAGGGTTAGGGTTAGGAATAGGGTTAGGGTTAGGAATAGGGTTATGGTTAGGGTTAGGGTTAGGGTTATGATTAGGGTTAGGGTTAGGGTTAGGGTTTAGGGTTAGGGTTAGGATTAGAGTTAGGGTTAGGGTTAGGGTTAGGATTAGGGTTAGGGTTAGGATTAGGGTTAGGGTTAGGATTAGAGTTAGGGTTAGGGTTAGGGTTAGGGTTAGGGTTAGGATTAGGGTTAGGGTTGGGATTAGGGTTAGGGTTAGGGTTAGGGTTTAGGGTTAGGGTTAGGATTAGAGTTAGGGTTAGGGTTAGGGTTAGGATTAGGGTTAGGGTTAGGGTTTAGGGTTAGGGTTAGGATTAGAGTTAGGGTTAGGGTTAGGGTTAGGATTAGGGTTAGGGTTAGGGTTAGGGTTTAGGGTTAGGGTTAGGATTAGAGTTAGGGTTAGGGTTAGGATTAGGGTTAGGGTTAGGATTAGGGTTAGGGTTGGGATTAGGGTTAGGGTTAGGGTTAGGATTAGGTTTAGGTTAGAACCATATCTAAACTTAAGCATACAAGAACTAGAACCAAACTCATGCAAACAGAACCAGAATCAAACTCAACCAGAACCAAACCAGAATCAAACTCAACCAGAACCAAACCAGTACCAAACCAGAACCCTAATAGAACTGAACGAGAACCGACCCAGAACCGAACCAGACCCGAACCAGAACCGAACCAGAAACGTACCAGAACTGAACCAGAACCGAATACCATACCAGAACCGAACCAGAGTTGAACCAGAACCGAACCAGAACCGAACCAGAACTGAACCAGAACCGAACCGAACCAGAACCGAATCAGAACCGAACCAGAACCGTACCAGAACCATACCAGAACCGAACCAGACTTGAACCAGAATAGAACCAGACCCGAACCAGAACCGAACCGGAACCGAACTGGAACCGAACCAGAACCGAATCAGAACCGAACCAGAACCGAACCAGAACCGTACCAGAACCGAACCAGACGTGAACCAGAATCGAACCAGAACAGAACCGAACCAGAACCTTACCAGAACAGAACCAGAACCAAACTCAAGCAAACGGAACCAGAACCAACTCAGGTAAACCGAACCAGAACCAAACTCAAGCAAACAGAACCAGAACCAAACTCAAGCAAACATTATTAACGTCCTCAGGTTGGTATTGAGAAAAATCAGATGCCTCAGCTTGGATGGGCTGATCCGATTTCTCCTCTCAGCGAGTATTTGCCCGGTCTTCAAGAAGACTCTCTCTGAAGGAACAGATGAAGCCAGGATACACAGCCTCCCCTCCACCACCTGTATCCTATATCCTCACTTATGATTGGCCACATGGCCGCCATGCTGACCAATCAAAACAAAGTTCTGCTGTGAGCAGAGCTGGGGCTGAGCACTGAGAGAGCTAAGGAGGGAAAGGAAAAAACTGGGAGCCGTCTCTCTCTCTTGATGCGAGCCGGCTCTTCTGATTCACTACAAAGCATCGACTCTCAGAGCCGCAGCTTTTGATCATGACACATCACTAATGTGCTTAATCTGTGTTACAATTATGAGGGGGCCATGGACAATTTTCTCACCTGTAAGGGGTCCCTGGCTATTCTATTATCAATTTGCCATAATTTTTAAGTATGTAAGAGATGATTTTATTGATAGCCATAGACTACTACTATGTCTTTCAATGTAGACTTCCACTGAGAGGAACATATTAGACTATTTAGGAACTAAATTAGGAACTAAATTTAGACGGTCATACCAGCTTGATCATCAATGAAAATGTCCTGGAAATGTCCTGGAAAATGATCTCTGGAAAAGAGTGGGAACCCTGGTCTGCTTTCAGGAAGACCTCGCCTGCTAAGAGTGAGTCTCTTTTTTTAACAACACAGCAGCCTAGATAAGGTCTGTGTGCACAAACTCTACGTGAGGTGACATGAGGTAGATGTGTTGTGTGATTTGTGTGTAGCCTCCTGCGTTTTATTTCAGCCTTGAACTGATGGTGTGTTATTGCTCCTGTGACTCTGTACCTGGGTGTGGACCACATATTTCAGACCCCCCTCCACGTTGAAGCAGAACAAACCCATAAAGCTTGCAGCCACGCTGTAACAACTGCAGCGTGCTCACTGCTTTATCATTGGCTGGCATTCTATTTTCCCAGCCTGTCTTCTACCTGACAGAATTACACCTTCAGCTCGCTTTAGGTAATGCCGAAATGAAAACTAGTACAGTGAGAGATTGAGGGCTCTGCTGTGTGTAATGATAAACAGATGAGAGAGAGCCCACTGTAATTATACGCCTATGAAGCACGTTAGCCATGAGCTTTGTTGATTGTTCAGTTAGAAGATAAGTTTCCCTGATTATTGTTTTTTCCTCGTCTTAGTCCGTGTGAATGAAATCACTGAAAGCCTGTCTCGTCTGTGTGTGAGCGCAAAATTCTCCACCCTGTAGGCTTTTTATTATTCATGCTGTGACACCACATTTTGTTTTGTTCGCCACTTCATCGGGCTGACAGTTTGAAGCCAATAACGCTCTTTAAATCCTGAACGAGCTGCTGAATGTAATCAAGCTCACAGCTGCAGGAAAAAAGTATGAGAGATTTTTAAGCCATGAGCACATTTTTACAAAAAAAAATAAAGCTAGTATTCTATAATGTGATCCATTTATTTGCTTGTAAATATCTGCAAGAGCTGCTAACATGACAGGAGAGGAAGAGGAAGAAGAAGGGAATGACAGCAGGATGAAATGAGTTTAAGATTTATAATCCTCCAGCCGTGACCCCCATTTCCTGCATTTTGACGTCCTGGGGAAAAGTCATGTCAGACTTGTGTTGGCCAGATGAGACGGACAGGAGTGAGACACCTCTACACACACACACTCACTCACACTGTGCACACGCAAACCTCTCTGTCAGAGCCCCTGCTGATATACCAGCATTCATTCACCTGCAGTCTCTGTTTTTGTCTTGTCATGTAAAACTGTTTTTCTAGTCGTCACGTACACGTTCCCACCAGAGAGAGAATCAAATCTAACTCTGATCCCTAACTCCTCGCCCATGTGTGGTAACTGACACTACAGCAGTGCCTTTTTTCTCTGTTTCAGCACAAATTTCCATCTGTAAGATGCTCAAAGGACAGTTTTTGCTTCCAGGAAGATTAAAGAGGATTATGTAATTGCACGTTATGGAGGAGCTTTTAGGGCCTTCGAGTGTGTAAAGATGATTTTACCAGAGTTGTTTTTTACTGTTTCTAAAATGCAGCTTTGCCTTCTTACATCCAGCTTAAGCACTGAATTCACATAACTCAAGGGACAAGTCCTTTTTAGCGACGGGAACCCAGTGCAGACACGTATTTTTCAACCATTTGTTGTGCAAAGAATAAAACAAACTTTCCGTGGATGGAACACTTATTGTAAGAAACCTTGTGCAGAGGACTTAAGCGTGAGAGCACTAACAGCTCAAGTTGCCCTTGTTTGCCCGGTCGGTCGAAATGTGTGCAGCGGGGGATAGTGGAGGAGCATGTTTTCTCTGCCAGTCTGTCAGTGTTGGTCTGTCTCAGTGTGTGGGAGCAGCCTTTGACCTGCTGCAGACGAGCGGGTAGCGATGAGGCGGAGTAGAGCCTGCCGAGCCCTGCCGCACTCCTTATCATTAGCATGGAGAGTCACGCTCTCCCTCTGCACCAGCCATTGTTTTTCCACCGTTTCTGTCCTTGAGAAGAAACAAGCTTCATCTACAACAACCTACATTTGCTCCTTTTTCTAATTTAGCAGCTGATAATGAAGGTCAAGGTCTTTCTTATACATTACTAATTGGTGCATGGCTTACTCTGCTCTCGTCTCTGGTGATATATTAACCTTTTTTTTCCTTGCGACTAGATGCTTGAATTATTATGTATTTATGTCACTGGAGATCCATTCTGGTTTTTATTTCAGCAGTAGCAGAGTGATGGCTGTTTTCTCGGCCCCGCTAAGCTGACAGTTCCATTTGGTGGATTTCCGCGGGTGTTCGGAGAAGGTGACACACAGGTTATATGAGAAGAGAGACCAGCAGCAGGGGTGGCTTAACAGGGGGTTTGAAATAAATTAGGCTTGTGCCATGCTGTTCCCTTTGATTCAATTTTTCATTTCCCTCTGAAGCCAAGCAAATGAAAGGATGGAAGAAGATGGATTTTTACAGCCGCGTGTGCGTTCTATTTCTATTTTAGGTTTTGTCCACCCCACATTTTCTGTTTGATTCTGAGTTGATTTGTATAGACGGGTTTGTATTTTTGTCTTGTTTGTTTATTCGACTCAGAGTGTGATGACTTTCTTCTTTCCTGATACAACTAAAACCACATTCGGTGTCATAGTTTGCACGCTTATTTAGAAGTGTAGTGGTTCATGCTCAGATCCGGTTAAACCAAAATCCATCGAAGTCCATAAAAGTTAGGTCCATGATTAGGGCTGCAAAGTTCCGGTAAATTTCAAAGTTGGAAACTTTCCATGGGAATTAACGGGAATAAACCAGGAATTTACTAAATTGAAGGTTGGCTCTTAATAGGGAACTTAAATAAAGTTGGGGAAAATATATTTTAGCACAATCCTGACTGAAACAACCAGATTTCATGCAAGTACAGTTGAAGATCTATGCTATTCCTCAATCACATGCACATAGCACACTGCTAACTGCAGGGCTATTAAGACCACGCCCCCTACATGCACTTTTTATTTGAATGTTGAATGGGACTTTTTTGGAGGAAGAGGGGCTCTTTTCATTTAACATTTTGAATGGGACTTTGATGGGATTGCATTTTTGTTAATTTTTGAATGGGTTGGGTCAGGGGGATGAGTAATATTTAAGTCAACATTCATGTTTTTGTTCCTCAGTGAAAAAATTGATTGTTCAATCAAATATTTAGCACTTGATAAACTTCTACTTACAAATAAATCTGTTTTAATTGTATTATTTTGGATGGATGTCTGCTTATAAGAAAACAAATATTTATGCTTGAATATGATACATTTCCATTAAATTTCCATTAATTCCCATAAATTCCCATAATTTCCAATTTGGAATATTTCCAAAATTCCCCAGCTTAACTTCCCATGGAAATTTACCGGAAATTTTCCACCCCTTTGCAACCTATCCATGATACAATAAAGTTCTCAAACATTTCAGTACCACATGATTTAATCGATACAAGATAGTATAAAAAGTTATAGTGAGCATTAATAAGCACCAAGTTCTCTACTCATATTTTTAACCTGGAGCTGCTGCTAGTAAATCAAAGAGAGAGACGGAGCAGCGGTAGTAGATCGACACAGAAATGAAGTACAAGTGCTGGTTAAGAAAACAAAGTGGTCAAATAAACAGTTAACTCATTTTCAGACTCTCTAAATAGCTTCTCAACACCACGCCACACTACGCCACACCACACCACACCACACCACACCACTAACTCTCCTCACCCACAGGTTGGTGAGTACTGCTGTTTTATGAGGCCCTTATTCCATCTTATAAAGCCACATTATGTTTATGTCTGCTGCAGAGAGAGAGAGAGAGAGAGAGAGAGAGAGAGAGAGAGAGAGAGAGAGAGAGAGAGAGAGAGAGAGAGAGAGAGAGAGAGAGAGAGAGAGAGAGAGAGAGAGAGAGAGAGAGAGAGAGAGAGAGAGAGAGAGAGAGAGAGAGAGAGAGAGAGAGAGAGAGAGAGAGAGAGAGAGAGAGAGAGAGAGAGAGAGAGAGAGAGAGAGAGAGAGAGAGAGAGAGAGAGAGAGAGAAGGGGAGAGAGATGACAATGTCCCCTGGTCCCTTCATGTTTTCTATCAGTCGCGACCTCCGGACTGTTGACAGGGAGCTTCACAGCCCTGTATGATGACTGTCGCCCTTAAAATGACCACACTAGTAGGACAATTTGAAAAAGCAGACAGAGAGGACACCCTATGCAGATACACATGCCATCACACACAGTGAATAATAATTCCCCAATGTGAATTCAGTTTTGCCTTTCATAACTATTAACATTCAAATGTTCTATATTCAATGACTTTGTGTGTACCAGCACACTGTGGTGGAGCAAGTCTTTTTTGACTAGCTGGCCAATTTGGGCACCATAGACTGTATAATTAATGTACGTAGTATCATCACGTCACCCATCTGTTTCTGAAGCGCTGTTTTGAAGCCAATTGTCGGTGGGAGCCGTATTGGAAGTGCTGAATGCAACGTAACTTGAGCTAGTGTGACGTAAAGAGGCGGGATTTGAGCCTCTTAGCCAACAGCTACAGTGTTCCCGCCTGTCTGTCAAGTCAGTCATGTCCTTAAATGGGCAAAATTTGTAATCTTGATATCTTCTGAACTGTCTCGTTATTAAAAAAATTAAACCCCCGTACCCCGTGTGTGCTGACAGAGAAATTAGCTATTAAGGCTGAAGCAGTTTTTTGTACCAGGTTGTAAACATGTTTTGTTTATGCTGCAAAGATCGTCTTTTTTGAATGGGTGTGTATGTGGTTTCTGGTGTTTCTGTAGCTAACCTCAAGCGGACGCTTAATGAACTGCAGTTTATAACACTTCCGCATGGGCTTCATATTTTGAGACCGGAGGTTGTCACTTGTTGGGCACTGACTTGGGAGACTTACTGTAAACCCAGGAGGGTTAACTCCGCTAATCACATCTACTTTAACTTCTAATATAAAAGACTTCTAAAAAGTTATATTCTCGTATCTACTTTTTTACTTTGAAGGTAACACTGCTGAACTTAACTCTTCAAAGCATAAAAATGAAGGCGATACTCCAAAGTCACCTTTTAAAGTACCAAGAAAAGAAAATGTTCAATGTCAGTGCCGCCTCTGACAAGCAAAGGGGGTTTAAGATTTAGGGGTGGAGCCATCACCTCCTGGCCCCACCTCTTCCACCAGGTTGTAAACCAAAAATAACAAACTTACTCGTTATGGATGCACAGGAGTTACTTTTTTTTGGTTGCCAATATCTTTTGATTTTTACTGGTATGGTATAGAATTTCAAAATCCTGGTATTGTGACATCTAGGTTAAAAATGTTATTTTGTTATTGTGTACTGCACTGTACAAATAGAAGTTAGTGCTTACCTTGCCGATTTAAGACCAATGCTCGTCCTCTGTGAAAGAAAAGAAACCAATCTTACACTGGGCTGTTGAAAGTTAACATGGTAAATCTGAAGCTTTAGTTTTGAGAGGATTTGTGAACTTACAGAATGCACAGACCCAAAAACACACAAGTCCCATAACCCATTGCACATCTTTTCCTTAGCATACCATGCTTCAGTACTCTCATTACTTTTTCATCTGCTTTGCTGTCATCCAGTCTTTTTGAGCATCTTTTGATGCAATCTTTTTCAAAAAGTCATACTCAAAATCATCTCCAAAAAATTAGGAACATCTTGAGTGTCAGTTTTCTTTGATCTTGGACTTATCTTAGACTTAGCTCTGTGGTAATGGCGTCAACTCTTACACAAGGGTCCACGGCTCTGACCCAGAGGCCTCAGTCTGGACCCTGAGACATCTCACTCTCTCTGCCGTCTGTCTTGTCTCTCCGTCAGTTAGGTTAAAAATGTCCCAAAAATATCTCTAAAAAGGTACTTTTTATGTTGTGCTATGAAAAATTAGAGTTCTGTAATGCTCTTTTAACCAAATACTTTCAGAATATATGGCATTGCACTCAAACTTATGAATGCTAAAGTTAGTTGAATAAGAATGTAAGCAATGTAACTTTAAAACCGTCATGTTTCATCGGGGTTCTGAGTATGCTAGCATGTAATGTTACCTTTTATTTCGAAGCAGTAGTGTGCTTCACTACAACTTAACAGAGCTGCCTATATGGCTATACACTTGCAGAATTGTTTCAATGCAAATTCAATCTTCTTGATGTGCCACATAACCCAAGAACTCACAAGTTTTTATTTTCACAAAATCCAACCCAAGTCTTCTGCAGCCTTATTCTTTATTTATGCAGTCAGTAAAGTGGATACAGATGAATAAATTTCCGAGCCGTACAATGAGCTTTTTGCACATTTGAATTTATGAGTCTCCATTAAAGGAGGACGTCTGCTGAACCACTTCTGTCCTAAAAGCTAAATCCGAGTGTGCCGGTGTGTTTGGCACGCGGGACCTGCATAAAAACTCTGCACTATTCGTGACAGCAGCCGTCCCAGACAGCCCCCACAGAGCCTCCCACCTGCCTTGGGGAGACTTGGAGGTGGCTGAGCGGTGCAGGTTCTGCCAGCGTGTGCTTGACTAAAGATGAGACCCAGTTTTTCTCTGACACAGCTCAGCATCTCCAGAGATTTTATTTTATCTCTTTCATACATCTCTCTCCATCTGTTTTGCTTGTTTTGTAGCCGAGGCTTAAGTCTTTGCTGCCTTGTGCTCATGCAAAGTGCTGACACACAAGTAAAATGATCAAAATTAATATAATAGAATTCAGTCTTGCATAAAAAGGTCTTCCATAATAAATTGCATTTAATTTTTGCAACTGCGAGTGCTTTTGGTACACTTTTTTAGAACAGGAGAGGATCAAGTACCTCTCTGTTATTAAACTGCCTTTAAAGTGACCGGTTGTTTGTGTTTGTTTTATTGCATTGCAGAGGGAGATGAAGGAGCAGCTGGCCACCCTGCAGGACAGTGAGAAGGGACACACTGAAGCCCTGCAGCTCTTGCAAAGACAGCTCACTGAGACTAAGGTACAGTCACATAAAAATAAAACAACTTTTCTCATTAAAAAAACAACTTTTCTCATTAAAATCTTCACCAGCAGGAATCACCCAGTTTATATGAGGCTGCTAAAAATAATGTTCAAAATCTAAATATAGTTTAAAAAATGTCAGAAATGAAAAGGAATGGCCTCTAGCAGGCTGAGTCATGCTTTAATCTACCCTGTAACGATGATGTAACAAAAAATCTTTACATTTGATTTGCTGAAAACAAGCACTCGTTAGCATTTTGCTGAATAAACACATTACAATTGATCGAGTAATCAACTAATTGTTTGTGCATAAGTTGCAACTGAAGCCTAATGCATTAACAGTCATTCAGTTAGATTGATACAGGGATCAGAAGCATTCATCAGCAACTGTTTAGTTTGTTTTATTTATTTCAGTAAATATATAAATAATAAATGAATATTCCAAAGTTCCATCTAATCATTGTATTTAATTATGAGCTTGTTGTACTAGTTTGTCTTGTTTGATGTTGAACTGAATATTAATTTCTTACTTGAGAATTTTCTTGGGGAATCATTGAGGGGATAAAATTCCTAGAATTAAAAGATGTAAAACCCCTGAGGTAGTATCTTTAAGATGTTTTGTTTTGTCTTCAAAAAATACGGAAACCAGGGAGCCATTTGCCTTTAAGTGTTAGCCCCATATACAGTGCCTACAAATATATTAAAATATATATTTAAAATTAAAAAACGAAAGACTTTAAAACACTGCACCTATTGTGCTTAAAAAATCAACACATTCACATGAACAATCAGACACTGTGACTTAAAAAAAAAACTGAAATAATTTGTCAATTCTATATTTTCAACAGGCCTTTATTGACGGAATTCTCCAAGACTGTTGATTGCAGCAATAAACAATATTCAGATGTCATCTTCCCAAAAAAGAAAAGGGGGGTTTGATTTGATAGAGAGAAATTACACACTTACAAATGCAGTCGGTAGTCGGTCATAACAGACTGTGTGGATACTGAAAGAAATGAGACAGCCAGTTGGAGACAGCAGTACTTATATGGTAAAAACGAGTCATTTAAAAAATGTCATCTCCCATGTCTCACAGTATTTAACATCTGCAGTCTGCAGACACCGATTATCCATTTTTCCCTCTGGACTGACTTCCATTGACAGTCACACCCCAACAAGTAAATTGGTGTATTGAGCTGTTTAATCTGGACACCTTGTTTTAATCAGCAAACCATGAGCATCCACTCAATATTTCAGTCCCTGAACCTCCCACACACACCCACCCTACTCCCTTCTCTCCTGTAGAGACATCAAATCTATTGACCAAGGAGGGGTCCCTGGCAGAGACGTATCGCAGCCGTCAGCGTTATTTGCCATTTAGGGGACACATTCTCCTTTCTCTTGTTTTTGTACCCGCTGTCTGATGTCGCAGCATCACTCATTTTCCTTCTACTGCGGAATGAACCAGACCCTGTCCATTCAGGCCGTGTATCGACTCACACAGACTGCTAGATATAGGCCTTTCAGCTGCCCCAACTCCTCATTGGAAATGGGCTGATCTCATTAGATTTACATCCATTTGCAGAGTGCTCTGACTGGAAGAGAGCCATGCTGTGACCTCATTGATATCTGATGCATTTAGGTAGCTGACAATGAAATGTCTCCTTGCATTTCTTCATGTTGCACATTTGAGCTGACCTGATGTTTTCTTTTTTTTCTGCTTCGTTTTTACTTATTTTTTGTTGAAAGACTACACCTCAACACTTGTTTGCAAGCCTGTATCATTGTCAGTGGTGGACCAAGTACACAGCTTCATTACTTAAGTCAAAGTACAGATACTCCATGTCAAATATTACTCCAATACAAGTGAAAGTTGTTCTGTCAAATTATTACTTGAGTTAAAATACTGAAGTACTTGCTTTTAAAAATACTTCAGTATTCAAAGTACTTTTTCTCAAATTTCTCAAACTTCTCAAAACTTTGTTTTTTCAAAATACATAAATGCAGTCCAGAATAAATAGGAGTATATTCTGTTACATTATGTTTATTTAGGAACCATTACTTAAAATCTCTAAAAACTATACCATGGAATAAAAACAGCAACTAAGTTACTCCAAGCACAGACAACTTAGTTTAAAATGTTCATCTGGAATGAAGCAAATGTTACGTAGCTCAACACGCTTTCTCAGGTTGGACAGTGACTTTTTGTATGTTTGGGCAGAGTGGGAAACAGGGAGAACATTTCAAACGATACGTATCATTCTTCATTTCAAAAACCTCTAACACGGGCTGAAGATATGGACATGGCTGCTCAGGTGGAGAAATATAGCCACCATCACCACCTCTAAATGAACTGCCTGATCTGAGTGAAATCTGCTCTGTGTTTGCTCCACGTTCAACCGTGGAGACGCATAATATACAGGTATGGCTAAACCACTGAGACAAACAGAACTACACAAACACATTTTATGTCTTAGGGATCAGATTTCAGAAAAGAGAAAGAAATGAATGAGCTGACGTCAAAGCAAAAGTGGTGAGTAACTAGAGCACTGATAGAAATGTAGTGGAGTAAAATGTTCAATAATTGTCTTCTGAATGTAGTGGAGTTAAAGTAACAAGTTCCCCCCAAAAATAATACTCAAGTAAAGAACAGATACTCAAAAAATTTACTTAAGTACAGTACTCAAGTAAATTTACTTTGTTACTGTCCCCCACCGATCATTGTCAAACTTGGGCTGAATATTGAGAAAAAAACTGACACAGCAAAACGTCTTCTTCATTGTTAACACCTTGGACCTACACTGCCCACAATTCCACTTGACTTCTGACGTTTTGGTCCAACATTGAGGTGTTTTTTGCTAGCAATTAGTTTAGCATCAAATTATAAGCAGCTTACACACATCCAGGAAGCCCACTTATTTTATTCCCAATCTGAAGTCTCCAGCTTTACTCGACGCTGACTCCATTGACATTTTTTCCTCTTGTGAAGTGTATACAGACATTTCTCCGGGTCAGTTTTTTGAGGAGGGTCACCGCAGCAGCCCGGCGCTCATTCTCACTGCATGCGCCTCCCTAGCACTCCAATTGAAGTCCTTGGCATCGCGTGTGTCTCCTTCCAAAGGGTACACATTGTGTTCTATTCACATGCTCACCAGGGATTCACTTCATAATCACATGCTTCCCTGAGAGGTAGCCAGCCTCCTGTCTCCAAGGGCTGCAGACTCCCTCTCAGTGCCATCATCAGCACTGAGCCTGCTGAGCCAAAGCCGCAGACACGTCACCGAGTGACTGATATTTTAGCTGCTGCAGTCCTCCTCCTCCTCCCCCATACCATCAGATTTCAGCTCTTAACTTGGCAGGTGGGCTGGGATACG